>NW_024713945.1:57500-362500 GCF_018991925.1 Homarus americanus
CTCTCATTTTTCTCCCTTGGCCCTCTCTCTCCCTTTATTCCCCCTGCACTTTTTCCCCTGTACCTCTTCTATCTCCCTCTCTCCCCCTTTATTCGCCCTATACCTCCCTTTATTCTCTCTGCACCTCTCTCCTTTTATTCCCATTGCACCTTTCCCCTACCTTTGCTCGCCCTATACCTCTTCTCCTCCTTTATTTTCCCTGCACCTCTCCCCCTTTATTCCCCGGCACTCCTTCCCTCCTGTTATTCTCCCTGCACCTCTTCTCCCCTTCCTCGTTATTCCTGCACCTCTTCCCCCTTCCGTTATTCCCTGCATTCTTCCCCTTTCTCCTCCCTCCACCATTCGCTCGACGTCCCCAAACGATTCTGGACGTGCCATTTTGGCGGCGGGTCTCGTTGGGGCCGCGGGGAGGGTCGTCGGACCGTAAAGAGCCGCTGAGTTGGGGCGTTAGGAATCTCATTACCGAGGCCCGAGCTGCCTCCCTACTACGCCTCGTCGTTGCCACCAACACCACCACCACCTCCTCCTCCTGCTGCTGGTAGTGGTGCTCCTCCTGCTGTCGATGCTACTGCTGCTGTTTATGCTGTAGGTAAAGCTCCTGCTGCAGTTTTATCTGTGAGTGACGGTGTTGTTGATACTTTTGCTGTGGGTGATGGCGACGATTTTCCCGCTATCACTAGTGGTGGTAACAGGGGTAGGGGTGATGTTGGTAGCAGTGATGGTAGTAGTAATAGTGGCGATGGTGGTAATGGAAACAGTGATGGTGGTGACAGCAGAGGTAGTGGTGTTGATAGTGGTGGTGGTAGCATTGATGATGGCAACGGTGGTGGTGGTGGTGGTGGTAGCAGCAGTGATTGTAGCATTGGTGGTGGTAGCAGTGGTGATAGTGGTGGCAGCAGTGATGGTCGCATTAGTGGTGGTGTGCATGATGGCGAATTTCATGTCAATCGGCTTGCCGTGACTAAAGGCCAACAGGTTTGAGTTGACTGGCTTGCTGCAGGCAGCCAGTTTGGTGACTGGTGGTTGACTTGCTGTTGTTGTTGCCTGCTGTCAAGAGATCTTGAGAACCCCACTGTGTCCAGTCCAACCAACTACGTCACTGCTAAGATGGTGGTGATGTAAGAAGACTTAGATGATCCATGATGAAGATGTGTAGTGATGGTGAGACTGGCGAGGTGATGATGGTGCAAAGATGATGATTGTGAGACGGGCAGGATATGATGCTATGTGATGATGGTGAGAGACGCAGGAGGATGCTGTTGAGTGATGAGATGATCTGGAGGGAGGAGTGAGGTGGTGAAGAGTGATGGTGAGAGAGGACGGGAGGAGTGAGGTGGGTGGTAAAGATGAGTGATGGTGTGGAGACGGGGGAGAGATGGTGTTGAAGATGAGTGATTGAGAGAGATGGAAGGGAGGAGTGATGTATATGTGATTGGTGAGAGAGCATGGAGTGATGAGTGTATATGATAGCGATGAGTGAGTGAGAGGTGGTGTTAGATGGTGAGAGACCATGAGGAGTGAGGTGTGTGAGTGATGACTGGGTTACTGTCACGCGGGTGATAATGGTGACTGATTATAGTAGTGGTGATTTGAAGTGCCTACTGTCGTCCTTCCCCACCACGACAAAACACACCGCAACCCTCCCACCACAACCTACTATACATCCCCACCACAACGTACACCGTCACCAACAACTACCACCCCTACCATGTCCCCCACACAACTTACACCCTAACCACAATTACCAAACCCACCACAACCACAATCGCTATTCCTTCGTGCACATCACACCCATCAAGCTGACTACCACTACTACCTCCATCCCCGCTAATAACATCGCCATTCCTACCACTACCACCTTCCCCACCCTCCCAGCACCATCCCTCACCTCCACCACCTTCCCCCCAACACCACTACTACCAACACCATCACCTACCACCGTCATCCTTACCAACTGCATACCACCACCACAGTATATTCAGGTTAAACTAAATAAAGGGCGACATATCAACAATATTGACTTTACAAGCAAATCATAAACGAAAAAAAAAATACATACTCCATGAGCCGACAGTAATAAATAAACCAGGTACTAAATAAAGAAATAGGAACACCGATAATAATAAATACAGAATGTGAAGGAGACCCTTGCACCTGTTAGAGGGTGGACATGTGACCCCTCCCCCCACCACTCACTCAATACACTTCAAATTCTCTACTACCATCATCCCCATCCTCAACACCATCATCCCCATTCTCAACACCATCATCCCCATCCTCAACACCATCATCCCCATCCTCAACACCATCACCAGCACCACCCTCACTCTCCCCACCAACAGATGTTTTCAAGCAAGAATACATTAGTGAGTGCCGGCGGCCATAAAATCCTCACCCTTACCCAATTTCGACTCCATAAAATAACTGTTACGAGCGGCAAAATAAAAACACACAAAAATAGCAGCATTTACACCTAAAAAAAAAAAAAAAAAAATTAAAGCATCACTCGTTTGCAACAGGCACGGGAGGGAGTGCACTTTGCGCAACAGGATCGCTGAGTAAATTTTGGAAATGACTGGTTTTATAATCCCACATTCTCCACCCCCCACCCCCACACACACACACCCCACCGGCCTCCAAACACTTACCTGCAGTAAAACCTCGCACTCGGGAAATCTATTCAGTGATGTTTGAGCAGCCTGCTAACACTCAGCTGTGAACGGCACCATTTGTTGACTGATATCTTTGTTATTCTTTCTGTACAGTTTACTGAGCCACTTAACCAAATGTGTGTCTGTTTACTGATTCAGTCCACTATGATTTATGTGCTTATAGCTGCTGATCCGCTATTGATAACAACAACAACAATAACAACAAGAATAATAATAGCATTGCCAATAATAATAATAATAATAAAACAGATTGACGGCATCACCTTCAGTCTAGCTCCCAATTTACTTCATCTCATGATTAAAAGTACACCTCAACGCTACCTGGTGGGAACTTAGATAAGGTTAGATTAGCATGGGGGTGTTTAGTCTCCATGTTAAACAAGCTTGATGTGGTTAATTCTCAGGTTAAACAAGCTTGGCGGTGGGTAATCTTCAGGTGAAATAAGCTTGGCGGTGTGGTTAATTCTCAGGTGATTCAATCTAATTTACGGATTCAGTCCGCAATAATTCCCACCACACCACGGGCCAATTCCAACACACACACACACACACACACACACACACACAGCACTCACTCGTAAGGAGGAAAATACTAGAGGACTCCCAGACAAATGCAACACCATAAAACATTTAATTGAAACTCAGTCGAGCATCCCCACCCCCCCCCCCCGTGCAGCTAAAACTCAACGGTGTATTCCCAGGTTAAAACTAAATAAAATGACGTGACAATAACAACAACATTAACTACAAACAAATCATCAACAAACACATACTCAAAGCAGACAGACAGTAATGAATAAACCAGGAACTAAATAAGAGAAATAGGAACACCGATAATAAATACAGGGTAATGAAGGAGAGAGAGAGACCCTTGCACACCTGTGGGGCGTGGACATGTGAACACCCCCACACACACACACACAATATTTACCACACCACTTACCACACAATACACTTCAAACTCTCTCTCTCTCTCTCTCTCTCTCTCTCTCTCTCTCTCTCTCATAAAAGAAAAAATCGAAAACATTTGCCGCCACAACTTAAGACTCACGCAAGAGAAGAAAAAAAAATACATAAAATAAACTAACTATTAATTATACCCAGGATTAGCGAGGCTTAAGCTAACAAGATTCCAAAGATTTCACTTCTGTCCTTCACGTAAATCTAATTAACTAAATATAATATCTAGGATTAAAGAGAAATGGGTTAATAAAATTCAAAATATATATCCAGCAGTTTTACCTATAAATTCAATGTTAATATTTTTTCCAAGTATAAATTATCAGGGATTTATTCTCTACGTTACTGGCTGGGAAAATAGCACTAGTCACCGTCCCACACTCTAACACCGGACCTCCACCACCCTTCACTCCCAGCCTCACTACCATACCCGTATAAGGAAGGGACGTGGGTGTTGAATTAAACGAAGCAGAACAAACGCCCTCATGTCCCACGAAACACTACAAGAGGTTTAGGTCACGCCTCTCGTGTCCGTCGGGATGAAGGAGTGGACGGGAGGTGTCGGGCTGAAACAAACTCCTCAACCCACAACGCAACACTCAATTAAAACTCCCTCACGAGACATTATATTTAATTTCCACAGAAGCTGGCAGGAAACTGACAGGTGCGGCGTAGAGCGAGTTTTCTCACGTCAGCGTAACAAATTTAGCGAGTTTTCTTATACGCTGTCGACACAGTAACGAGGTGGAGGAGGGGCTCTGCTGGAACACCTCCACGTATATTATGGTTGCCACGCCTCATCACCCTCCAAATTTATTCCACAAACCTTCCACGATCTTCATTGTTAACACGTAAGAACTCCATACTCGTGCTAATATGTTCCACACTTAGACCAGTAGCTATGTATCACACTTAACTCAAACCGGTTGTGGTGTATCACACATCTTAGGACAAAAACCATAATATGTGTATCACCCGTAACAGCTGCCAGAACAAAACACATCGTCAACGGAATGAGTCATAAAGGAGGATATAATCTGACGAGGATGGACCAGAAGCCGCGGGAGGGAGGGAGGTAAGGTGCAATTCAGGACCTTCCAAACATTACAATCATAATAAACAACAAATCACACACAGCCACAAAACCGCCTCTCCCTGTTCTAACCACCATCATCAGGTTCCCACGCTCCTTCCACCCCTCACCTCAACACACACACGCACCCCCTCCCTCCTCCTCCATGCCCCTGCCACAGACGCCGCCCACCACCACCGCCACTACCTACCCGGCTGGGATAATTAGCACGTTCTCACTAAGCCAGGCGGCGCTGACAACCATTTAGCGCCTTCTCACCTTTCCCGGTAGTAAGACGATATGGTGGCGGCCCACCTGGAGTGTGGCTGCCGGCACACTGGCTTCCCTCCCTCAACCAACACTGCCGAAGGGAGGAGAGAAGAGCCCCCGGCAACACCTCCAGGTAGATGGTAGGTACACAGGTAAACCTCAGGAACAAAGTTGAACCACAAATACACAAGTAACCTTCATGTGCACAGATAATCTTCGGCTACAAAGTTCAACTCCAGGTACACAGACAAACATCAGGTGCACAAGTAAACTCCAGGTACGCCCCACGCTCAGAGGCCCAAGGGCACAATGGCGTGCTGTGAGGGTAGGGTGGGGTGTGGTGGGGTGGGGTGGGGTGGGGTGTGGTGGGGGTAGGGGTGGGAGCCAGGGGTGGGGTGTGTGGGGAATGGGAATGTGGTGGGGAGTAGGGTGGGGGTGTGGTGGGATGGGGTGTGTGGTGGGATGGGGTGTGGTGGGGTGGGGTAGGGTGGGGTGGGGTGGGGGTGTGGTGGGGTGGGGTGTGTGGTGGGAGTAGGGGTGGTGTGTGGTGGGGGGCAGGTGGGGGTGTGTGGTGGGGTAGGGTGGGGGTGTGTGGTGGGGTGGGGTGTGGTGGGGTGGGGTGTGGTGGGGCAGGGGTGGGGGTGTGGTGGGGTGGGGTGTGGTGGGGCCAGGGGGTGGGGTGTGGTGGGGCAGGGTGGGGTGTGGTGGGTCAGGAGTGGGGGTGTGGTGGGGCAGGGTGGGGGTGTGGTGGGGCAGGGTGGGAGCCTTGGGGTGGGAGTAGGGTGGGGCAGGGTGGGGGTGGGGTGGGGGTGTGGTGGGGCAGGGTGGGGTGTGGTGGGAGTACTGGGGTGGGGGTGTGGTGGGGCAGGGTGGGGTGTGGTGGGGCAGGGTGGGGTGTGGTGGGGTGGGGGTGGGTGTGTGGTGGGGCAGGGTGGGGTGTGGTGGGGTAGGGGTGGGGTGTGGTGGGGCAGGGTGGGGGTGTGGGGTGGGGTAGGGTGGAGTGTGTGTGGGGCAGGTGGGGGTGTGGTGGGGAGCAGGGTGGGGTGTGGTGGGGCAGGGGTGGAGATTGTGGTGGGGTAGGGTGGGGTGTGGTGGGGCAGGGTGGGGTATGGTGGGGCAGGGTGGGGGTGTGGTGGGAGTGGGGTGGGGTGTGGTGGGGTGCAGGTGGGGTGTGAGGTGGGGCAGGGGTGGGGTGTGGTGGGGTGGGGAGTGGGGGTGTGGTGGGGTAGGGGTGGGGTGTGGTGGGGCAGGGTGGGGTGTGGTGGGGTAGGGTGGGGTATGGTGGGTCGGGCCGGGTCATGCACCTCTCTAATTCAGTGCGTCGTGTGTGAGAAGGGTTAATAATGTTCGCTACACTGTAATAAGGACTAACAACTGGACTCGACAATTAAGTGTCGATGATCGAAAGTAATTAGCACATTTAATGACTCGGGACATAAATCATCCACCGCCTTCATTAGCTAAATTATCTCTCGGGCGCCTCTTAAACAGCTCACTAATGGCTGGGGTTCGTTAAGCTAATTAATCCAACACGGGTTCACATACAAGCCGTGGCCGACCAACCAGTGACGACAACAAGAGCGGTGTTCCTCCTCAGCTGTGAAAATTCTCTCTGAATTTCCTCATCACAACAAAAAACTACAAGTATACAGAAGAAGCTTAAAGAAACAAGTCCAAGTATTATACACAATAAAACTACGGATTAAAATAAATAAAAATAAACAAAGTCTCAAGACATAAAAATGGGATAAAAATGTCGTAAGTTGGAGGAAAGATTCTTTTCTTCTCAAGTAAAACAAACAAAAGAGGTCGAGAAACGCAACAACAACAACAACAACTACTCGTGTACACATAAACTTGTATAAGGAAACAAGTAAACAATCTGTAGGTGGTAAAAAATAAATACAAAAAATTCCTCGGAGAGTCGGTCAAATCACACGAGGATATTGTAACTTCGGGGACACGTGGAGTCAACACCCTGGAGACAAGTGTGCAAGATATAAAGCTTCCTCCCCCTTCTTCTTCCCTTACCCTCCCCTTCTTCTTTTTCCCTTACCTCCTTCTCTTCCTCCCCCTTCTTCCACCCCTTTTCCCTCTCCCTTCATCCACCCCTCCTCCCCTTTCCCCTTCTCCTCTTCCCCCACCTCCTCTCTTTCCTCGCCCCGCCTCCTCCTCTCAAGTTCCCTCCTGGCGACACCAAAGAGAAAGGATCTTATCTGTTCCACCACTTTGCCATAACTCCACACATTGTCCCTTCCCTTACCTCTCCTATCTCTCTTTATCTCTCTCTCCTATTTCATCTCTACTCTTTCCCTCTTCCCTCCCCCCTTTCCTCTTATCTGCGTCACCACTACCCCCAATAACTCTTCCCCTTCCATTCCCTTCCCTAATCTCAGCTTCCACTCTGCTGTCTCTCAATCTTTATTCTCCAGCCCTCCCTCCCTCCTCCCACTCTCTCTTATTTAACTCTTTCTTTTTCTCTCTCCTTCTTCTTCTTTTATCTGTTTCACCACTTGACAGAATCCTCTTCCTTTTATCCTTTCCGAGTCGTTTATCTCATCTTTTTTTTATTATTTATCTTTCTCACATTCTTTGTTCTCTTATCTTTTCCATTCTCTTGTTTTATCTCTCTCTCTTTTCCCCTTTCTCTGGCCTTTTAACTCTCCCCATCACATCTATCTATCCTCCACACTCCCATTTCATTTTTTTATATTCTTTTCCTTCCCCCCTTTTTCCTTCTCTCTTCACATTCCATTTCCTCTCTCACTTTTGTTTGTACCTTTCTCTTCCTCTTAACTAATCTTCTTTCTTATCTAAACTCTTTACTCTGTTCCCCTCTTTGTCTTTATCTTGTTTCCTCTCTTCTTCCCTCAAATTCCTCTCCTTCTCTTGCACTTTATTCTCCTTCTCACACTCATTTTATCTTAACTCTCCTTCCCCTCTACTTTTACGACATAATTTCCCCTCTCCTGTCAGTGCTCACCTCCCCTCCTCACACCTTCCCTCTCTCCCTCCAGCGTTCACATCCCCTCCTCTCTTCCCTCACCCCCTCACTTCCTCCTTCCCCAGCGGGAGCCTCGTCCGGGCAAAATTGTCCCCGCCTGCCGAGGTAAAATTTGCAGGCCATCAGGAGGGACAAATCCCCGAGGAGCCCTGCAGGAAGACGAGCAGTCCTAGGGAGGGAGGGAGGGCAGGGCCTGGTGTGTGTCGTGGTGGGGCGGGAAGAAGGAGGAAGGGAGGAGTGATGTGTGTGCCTGTGTGTGTGTGAAAGGAAAGAAGGGAAAAGAAGAGGGTAGGGAGAACACTTGGGATATATTAAGGAGGGGAAGTAGTAATGGAGGAAAAGGGGGGGGGAGCTTGGATACGTGAGAGAGGGGAGCGCAGGGAGAGAAAAACTTTACCTCTCCTCAATCTAGCTCGCCTAAATGCTAACAACCACACGTCCATCACCACCACCTCATGCCTCACTCCCCCTTCCTCACTATCCCCATCCTTAAACCACCCTCTCATAACACCAATACCCCCCACACACACACACACACACACACACACTGGAACAACAGCACAGAGGTTTCACAAAGATAAACAATACACAAAACCTCACTTAAGTCTATTGCAAAAATCACAGGAAAGGACAAACTAGTGATTATTTTCAGCAGGTTCTCTCTCTCTCTCTCTCTCTCTCTCTCTCTCTCTCTCTCTCTCTCTCTCTCTCTCTCTCTCTCTCTCTCTCTCTCTGTTACTTTCCTCCCTTTCTCCCTCCATCATCACACACTAACATCTCCCCAGGGTCACCTCCCTTTATCTGGTAATCTAACTACTGTGAGGGCAGGGAGGGGGAGGGAGGGAGGCCAAGTGACGCGACATGGTGCCCTGATTGACCTGGAGTGTGAGCATGAATCAGCAGGTGTGTGTGGTGGAGCCTCACGCCTCCTTGGTGACATTCTCGTCCGTCCTTGCCAACAGAACCTCCTGCTGCGTCGCCTTTATACACACCCAGGGGGCATCACCCTCCCCCACACATCCTATTCAGTTTTGAATCCACAGGTATCCACAGTGCTGAATATTCTGAGCGCAATGTCGATGAAATTAAAATATGTCTGCCTTTACTTTTACAGGTAAAGGAATGATGTATCGTAACAGTGGCCTTAAACTATTAAAGTGTTATATATTTTGAATCTCTGTACCTTTACCAGTAGTGTAACACTATTGCCGACCTGAATTAATGATTTGGAAGGAAATATTTAATTACATGTTGCAGCTTGTACAGGTGGACACCGGCAAGGCCACGCAAGGTAAAATCCATGACTTAAGCCTAAGCCAGTGATGTAAGGGATGGAGTCTTGATGCCGCCGAGGGAATTACCCCTCAAGAACCACGTAGGTACACACATGAAACACCACAGAAAACCCACAACACCTGAAGCCACAGGCCGTGCTGCCGCTAACACCATGCCGGCGCTGTCTTCTCTCAACAAACACACAAAAGATATTTCTCGACACTTCCATCGGCTGTGGTTTAGCACTGTCCGCACCTGAAGCCGTGAGCCATAGGCTTCTGATGCACATTGGAGTAAATCAGGCAGTATTATACCAGCATGAAGGTCACCTGTTGCTGCACATGTCTCGCCACACCTGCAGCTTCACAACTAACAAGTGGTTCTCGGCCAGGTGATACTACGCCAACCACTCACCCCCACTGGGAAACACACAGAATGAAATAGAAACGTCACCTTCTTCAGGCCAGGTGTAAGGAGGAAAATTTCATAACCTAGATGATCCCGTGATGAGTCCTCCTTCAGGGGCTGCAGGGTTATCGCTCTCCTTCAGTATCTACCCACACATCTAATCACCCTCGTTATATCACTATTCTTGGCATTTCCTATCAACGAGACAAGAGTATGAATTTACTTACTGCATTTACAAGTGCTCGTCCGCATGGTATGAGAGGAGTAATGAGTTATGTGAAGACCGATCTGGGCCATGAGGTGTGTGATGATTGCCCTGGCCATGAGGTGTGTGATGATTGCCCTGGCCATGAGGTGTGTGATGATTGCCCTGGCCATGAGGTGTGTGATGATTGCCCTGGCCATAGGGTGTGTGATGATTGCCCTGGCCATGGGGTGTGTGATGATTGTCCTGGCCATAGGGTGTGTGGTGATTGCCCTGGCCATGAGGTGCAATGAGGTGTGAGAGGGCCGACCTGAGCAACACACCACTTCCAACATCACCCCTCCCTCACCCTGTCAAAATACCCCTACAGCCACAACCAGCCCCTCCCGCACCGCCTTCCACGACCTCAATCTTGTCACGATACTCCTACAACCACAACAACCACTCCCATACTCTTACAACCACAACCACCTCTTCCATTCTCTCTGAACCACAAGCACCTTTCCCACACACGTTTACAACTACCATCTCCCCCCCTCCTCTCTCACACCTGCACAGTGCTTGCCTCGTGGGCGGGCTCACATCTGGTGCACTCAATACCTGTAATGCAGGTGTGCCGGGCCCAGGGGATGGGGCAAGGGTGACAGGGGGAGGGGGCAAAGGGGAGGGGTGAAGGGGGGAGGGAGGGGGTTGAAAGATGAAGGGTGATAGAGAAAACGTGGGATAGAGAAGAGTGTTTGGGGACTGAGGGATGGTGAGAAGTGTTAAGGGGGGGGAGGGGGAGGGGGGGAGGATGGTATACAAGAACTATCAATGGCTAAGTAGTCTGCCAAGACTCACCGAGTACCTCATTATGACACGTGTAGTGAGTGTGTTTTCATGCTCTTTGTCAAACGAGTATTAATTCCTCGCCATATACCGAGAGTCTATGGACACGAGTTATCTAATACCCAAGACTTACTGCGTCACACTCAACAAACATAACTGTGTCGAGGACCATACTTCATCACACACCAGAAGAACTGCTCATCGATATCCACAAAAAACTTCAATATTAACCAGGGTGAAGAAAAACAACAACAACAAAAACACGTAAACGCCTTGACAACAAAACTGATGAATCTCACTCGACAAGTTTACTGTATAGATCTAATACACTATCGAACACACGAGAGGTTAGTAGCTGCAATCTTTAACATAAATCTTTTTTTGTACTGACAAGTGTCTAAATGTTTCAAGAACTCGATAACACGGTGTGGATGTGTAAAAACAAGGTCACCCGTATGGATGAGCCCTCCGACCCTCGCCTCAAGCAGTGGAGGCCAGATGACAAGTGAAGGACAAATGGCGGCGGGGTGGGCAGGCAAGGATGGCACACATACCTACCTACCTCTGTGCTGAGGTGGGCGGCATCACCTATCCTACCCTACCCTAGCCTATCCCTATCGATATTCTAAACCCTCCAATCCCTTCCCTACCAGAATCATCTTGCCCTTCATGTCCTATCCCGTGTCTGCAGCTACTCTCTCTCTCTCTCTCTCTCTCTCTCTCTCTCTCGCCTCAGCTGCAGTCTTCAATACCTCATTAGCCGGAGTCGTGATCAGCAGCCATAATGCTACGACCCTCCACCTCCGCCCGTCCCTCCCTCCTCCCTTAACCACCAACCACGAGTCGACCAGCCCACTATCCCCCCCAACCACGACTCGACCAGCCCATTATCACCCCAACCACGACTCGACCAGCCCACTATCACCCCAACCACGACTCGACCAGCCCACTCTCCCTCCCCTCCCCCAAACCACCTTCCTGCCATACCCATCACCACTAACACTACCACAATCACCAGTAACCACCACCAAGAACCAGCATTACCACCATCCAATCACCAGTACCCTGCCACAACCACCAGCATCTCCACCACCCAATCATCACCATCACGCCCCATCACCACCACCATCCTCACCATCCTCGTCATCATCATCCCAGCACCGTCCCCCATCCCGCCCCCACCGTGATCTATCCCGGGGTCCGTCCAATCAAACACCGCCCTAATAACACTATTAAATCCAGATGCGTTATAGGTGACTCCGACGATCCTGGGAAGCTGGTCAAATCCGCGAGGAAACAACATGTAATCCTCACCAAGCCCCAGGGATTACTCCGGCCCGCCCCTTGCTTATCACTGGCTCACCCACATCCCGTTCCTCTCTCTCTGCAGTTCCTCTCTCTCTGGCTCGCCCACATCCTGTCTCTCTCTCTCTCTCTCTCTGGCTCCACATCCAGTTCATTCCTCTCTCTCTCTCTCTCTCTGGCTCACCCATCCCATCCTCTCTCTCTCTCTCTCTCTCTCTGGCCCACATCCAGTTCCTCTCCTCTCTCTCTCACATCCTTCCTCTCACATCCAGTTCCTCTCTCACTGGCTCACCCCATCCGTTCCTCTCTCTCTCTCTCTGGCTCACCCACATCCTGTTCCTCTCTCTCTCTCTCTCTCTCTCGGCTCCTTACATCTTCCCACATCCACATCCTGGCTCGCCCACATCCCGTTCCTCTCTGGCTCGCACATCCTGTTCCTCTCTCTGGCTCGCCCACATCCCTCTCTCTCTCTTCCTCCTCTCTCTGGCTCCATCCCGTTCCTCTCTGGCTCGCCCACATCCTTCCTCTCTCTCTCTCTCTCTCTCTCTCTGGCTCCACATCCCGTTCCTCTCTGGCTCTCCTTCCTCTCTCTCTCTCTCTCTCTCTCTGGCTCCCACATCCCGTTCCTCTCTGGCTCTGCCCACATCCTGTTCCTCTCTCTGGCTCACCCACATCCTAACTCCCCTCTCTCTCTCTCTCTCTCTCTCTCTCTCTCTCTCTCTCCTCCTTATCTTCCTTTAACAGTGCCACGCTCTTTCTCTATTCGGCTCGGCCTCCCAGGTTCATTCTGTACCTGTCTCTCTCCCTCATTATCTCCCTTCCCCTGTCTCTCTCCCTCTCTCCTCATCTCACGCTCACCCCGTCTCTCTCCTCATTATCTCACACTCCTCGTCTCTCTCCCCTCATTATCTCCACCCTCACCACTCTGTCTCTCTCCCTCATTATCTCACTCTCACCCTGTCTCTCTCCCCATCGTCTCTCTCCTCATTATCACTCACGTCCTGTCTCTCTCTCTCACCTCATCTCATTATCTCACGCTCACCTCGTCTCTCTCCTCATTATCTCACTCTCACCCTGTCTCTCTCCCTCACTCACGTCTCTCTCCCCATTATCTCACTCCTCACCTGTCTCTCTCCCTCACTCTCTCATTATCTCGTCTCTCTCCTCATTATCTCACTCACCCTGTCTCTCTCCCTCATTATCTCACGCTCACCTTCTCTCTGTCTCTGCTATTATCTCTCTAACTGTCTCTCTCCTCATTATCTCACTCTGTCTCTCTCCCTCATTATCTCACCCTGTCCTCATTATCTCACTCTAACCCTGTCTCTCTCCCTCATTATCTCACGCTCACCTCGTCTCTCTCCCTCATTATCTCACGCTCACCTCGTCTCTCTCCCTCATTATCTCACGCTCACCTCGTCTCTCTCCCTCATTATCTCACGCTCACCCTGTTTCTCCCTCCTCATCTCACTCTTCTCACCCCCATTTTCTCTCTTGTCTCTCCCTGTCTCTCACCACCCTGGTTACTCCCATTATCTCCCTCCTTTATAGTTTTTATTCTCTCTCTCTCTCAACTTTTGCCTCGTTTTATGCATGCCACGCTTCCTTGCTACCACCACACCTCACCCGGCCCCACGGTCTGCCCATTTCCCACTCCCACTCCACACTACCCCTCTCCCACTCCATGGTTCCACACTAACCTTCTCCCACTCCACCATGGTCCTACACTACTGCACCTCTCCCACTCCATGTTTCCTCACTACCCTTCTCCCACTCCACTCTGACTCCACGCCACCACTTTTCGTCCACTCTACCCTGACCCCACCAGACACTCATTCTCCCCCACCCCCCCGACTCCACCATGGCCGTTGTGTGCCTGTCGGGTGTCAGCAGAGAGTCAGCTAGCTAGGTAGAGTGTCAGGTGTGCTCTTTCCTCCCCCAGACAGGAGCGTCACCTGCCTGGGGGCGGGTGTGTGTTATTCACGGAGTATTGAATGAAACACGAGAGAGGGAGCGACACAGGTTGCTGCTCACCGCCTCATATTTCCCATTCCCTACTGTCCTCCTCTAACATCAGGTATTACAATACTTTTTTCCTTTTAATCATTAAGTTCCCCTTTATACTCCGCTTTCATCTTAAATCATTGTTTCCTTTACATAATAATTCTCGTTTCCTCTCGTCTCTTACATCATCACAAGACCATTATTTTTTTCTTAATCATAATGTATATCCAACTTTCATCATAAATTCACATTTTTCTCTTAAATCTTCGCTTCTCAGCAGAAGGGTCGTGCCATCAGGTGACTGGGCGTGTCACCCACCATCTCGTCACGTCCGAGGCATACATTATTTACAAAGGTCACCTGTCACAGCAAACAAAGGTGAATTAAGGTGCCTCCAGCGACTGGCGGCAGGTTAATGTATGTAGACACAGCACCGAGGAGACCCCACACACAGCCTTCTGTCCGTCTACTGCCCCCAGCATGTGACTCTCCTTGCCTTTTAACTCGGCCTCCTTTACCTCTCCCCCCACCATACCAAAAGCGTTCTCCCAACATTCCCTGAGGCTCACGCTTTTACTTCGCCTCTCTCTTTACCTCTTCTTCCTCTTCCTCCTCCCCTCGTTCTCCTCCTACCTTTCTCCCTCCCTCTCAGCCTCCCCGCCACGTAGGAAAATTGCTTCCAATCCGCCGGTTTAAAAGTGCGCGTCATTAGCATTGCAAACTCAAGTGCAAGTTTCCAGACGGGTCGGCCTCGGAGCGCCGCCCATCACCCTGCCATCTATAACAAAGAGACAGGGACGAAAATCCCACCGGGCTCCAGTAAGACTTTAAGCCCTATCACAATTCATTGTTGCGCCCTTCAGAATCTGTCCTTAACACCGGCTGTTTCGCAGGGCCGGCGGTCGGGATGATAATGTCATTTATATGAAAATTGCATCACCAGTCGACACCACGGGATAAAGGCGACACACGGAGGCTGGAGGGCGAGGGAGAGAGGCCACGGAGCCTGTTGTATTCGGGAGAAGGAGGCACGGTTGAGGGGAGAGGAGTGAAACAGGAACAAGAGGAGACAAAGATAGGGAGAGGGAGGTGGTAGACGAGAAGGAGGATGAAGTAGGGGAGGGAGGGGAGACATGAGAATAAGGATAAGGGTAGTGATACATGAGGAGAAGAGGAGAAGGGAGACACTAGTGAGGGGGGGGGAGATAAGAGTAGGAAAAGAGAAACAGAAGAATGAGAGAAAGTGATACACAATGAGGGGAAACAAGAGGAGACAAGGAGGAGAGGGGAAAGGGGGTAAGGATATGAAGAAGATTACAAAGAAGATTAATGAGGAATGATGGCGGCAGGGATAAAGTGAGACAGAATTTAGGCGAAGATAGAGGGGGAGGGGAAGGAAACACTGGGGAGAGAATAAATGAGTAATTAGCATAAGAGGGAGAGCAAAGAAGGAAGCAGGGGGAGGGTTGGCGTATAGGGGATGACACACGGATGAGGAGAAGAGAGGAGGGAGAAGAGAGGAGGGAGAGAGGAGGAGAGAGAGAGGAAACGGGGAGAAGGGAAGAGACTATGGATGATTTGGTTAAATAAATTTATTGGCATGATTGGGCTAAAAATTTTGCCTAATCCACGTAGTTCAGAAGAGGGAGACTTACTGTTGTATTAGACTGGGTGTGAGAGAGGTGAATGGAGAGAAGATGAATAAAAAATGGATAAAGAGAGGAAGAATTACTTAAGGAAAAGAATTGGAATTACAACAACAACAACTGGTGTCTCCTTTAATTTACACTAATATTCATCACTATCATTCACCCACCTACTCCATCGCCTTCACCATTACTATCCCACCCCTCCACTTTCTCATACCCTCATTACGCCCGCCACCACCACCATCATCATCGTCGTCGTCATCCACACCGTCGCCACTCACCTCACAACACTATCACAGCCACTCGAGCCCTGGAGAACACACTTGAAGATAAAACCCACCACATAATTGGCCGGAGCCAGCAAGAGCGCGTCAACTAGCACAACAGTGACAGCCTTGTGCAACAGACGACAAATACTCCACAGCCTCACCCGAGCCATCATAAAGAGACTCCCCGCACCTGAGGGTATGACACAGCCCCTGAGAGCCCTACACCTTCGCGAGCTAACGCATGACGCTTCAAAAAAGGAAGGAGCGGGCACTCAAACACCGAGGAACATGACAAGTACCAAACTACAAGTGTTATCTTATCGCGGCGATATCCTCAACATGGCCCTCGACAGCCGTACACAATCAGCCAGTGATGTGAGACTCCGCTCTCCCTGATAACACTAATGTTTGCTCCCTTCAACAACACACCAATCAACACCCTCACCATGCCAGGTAATACCAGGAGGGTGTTGGAGGAGCCGCTGCCACACCCCGTCCCTAGTACCTCTTGTAACACTCAGACACCGATACCTCCGTGACCCAAGAATACTTAACCCCCAGGTATCCGTCCCTGCTGCCATCACCTTGCTCCACGTCTGACTAATTCTTGTATAATCTGACGTAAAATATATATATTAAACATAAACTACCCTACATATACTGCCACTAACCCCCATCCTGAGAGGTCGTAAACACCAACAGATCAAGAAGCTAACAGGTCTTTGATAAGCAGAAGACAAACTTTACACTTCAGTTTCCACGTTTGTGATGGATTGGTTGTAATCTACTGTGACCCCCCAACACTCCTCCTGTACCACCAGGGTCTTAGCGGAACACAGGATATAACAAACCACAGTGAGTCAATAATGATAAGATCGGTCAATACACAGGTGAGTCATCATATCAGCTTACAGTCTCGGCAGTGTTATCTTATCCACTTGATGTGAAAAGTGGATACAATCTCAAGATTTCAGGTATGTTATCACCCACAGTGCCCACTTACCCCTAGCTCTCTCCTCCCTCTTACTATGGAAATCAGGGCTTTAAGCGCTGTAAAGTGGACACTATATGTGGCCCGCCAGACCTACACACTCACCACCCACCCACCCACCAACGAAACAGACCGAGACACCACAACCCAAACACGAGAGACCGAAACACCACACCCCCAAACACGAGAGACCGAAACACCACACCCCCAACACACGAGAGACTGAGAGACCACACCACACTGTGACGAGAGACCGAGACACCACACACCCCCAACACGAGACCGAAACACCACAGACACGAGAGACCGAGACACCACCCCACCTTCACACCCCCACGAGACCGGACCACACCCCAACTGAGAGACAGGACACCACACAACACGAGGAGACCGAGCACCACACCCCAACACGAGAGACCGAGACACCACACCCCAACACGAGAGACCGAGACACCACACCCCAACACGAGACCAAAGACCACACAACACTGGAGAGACCGAGACACCACACCCCAAACGAGAGACCCAATTACACACACCCCCAACACGAGAGACCGAGACACCACACCCCCAACACGAGACCGAAACACCACACCCCAACACGAGAGACGAGACACCACACCCCCAACACGACCGAGACACCACACCCCAACACGAGAGACCAGGACACCACACCCCCAACACGAGAGACCAGGACACCACACCCCCCAACACGAGGAACCGAGACACCACACCCCAACACCACACACAAATAAGAGAGACCAGGACACCACACCCCCCAACACGAGAGACCGAGACACCACAGCATGAGACCAGGACACCACACCTCCGACCACACGAGCACACGAGACAGACACCACACCCCCAACATAAGAGAGACCGGACACCACACCCCAAACATAAGAGAGACCGAGACACCACACCCCAACATAAGAGACCGAGACACCCACACCCCCCAGCATAAGAGAGACCGAGACACCACACCCCCAGCATAAGAGAGACCGAGACACCACACCCCCAACATAAGAGAGACCGAGACACCACACTCCCAACATAAGAGACCGAGACACCACACCCAACACGAGAGACAGACACCACACCCCCAACATAAGAGACCGAGACACCACACCCACCACACAAAGAGACCGAGACACCACACCCCCAGCATAAGAGAGGACACCGAGACACACCACACCCCCAACATAAGAGACTGGGGAGCATAAGAGAGAGACCGGAGAGACACCACACCCCCCCAAAGAGAGACCGAGACACCACACCCCAGCACGAGAGAGACCGAGACACCACACACAACATAGAGAGACCGAGACGAGAGAGACAGGACACCCCCAACATAAGAGAGACCGAGACACCATACATAAGAGAGACCAGGACACCACACCCCCAGAGTGTAAGAGACCGAGACACCACACCCCCAACACGAGACTGAGACACCACACACCCCAGCATAAGAGAGACCGAGGACACCACACCCCCAGCATAGAAGAGACCGAGACACCACACCCCCAGCACGAGAGACCGAGACACCACACCCCCACCCTGAACCAGTGTCCTTGAGGGGTACAAAATTCATGGGCAATACACTAACTTTTTATGGATCTATCACACAGCACTAATGGCTGGAGTTATCTATGCTTACTTATCTCTGGAGGGGCACCGCAGGCAACAACAACACGTGTAACCTTTCGTAGCTGTCTATATACCTTACCCCTTTGTAGTGATCTTCCTCACCCCCCCTCTCTTTTGTATGATCTTCCTCACCCTCTCTTGTAGCGGTTTTCCTCACCACCCCTAGTAGCGTCTTCCCCCCTAGTAGCAGTCTTCCTAATCCCCCAATGGCAGTCTTCCTCCACCACCCTAGTAGCAGTCTTCCTCACCACCCCCTAGTAGCGGTCTTCCTCACCCCCTAGTAGCGGTCTTCCTTCACCCTCTGATTGTGGTCTTCCTCCCCATCTCTTTTAACTCATCATTTTTCTGCTGTAACTCTCACTTTACCACTGAATAAAACTACTCATCTTGACCCCTTCTCTCTCTGGCCTCCCCAGTGACCTCCTTCGCCCCTTTCCCCCTATTCCCACTCGTTTCTTTCTGACGTACACGCCCTTTTCTTCTTCTCACATCACCCCGGCCAGTACTCTCAGGTACTCTTGGTCGTCGTCAGTATTACGACCCCATCTGATCCTTGTCAGAGTTCCTCATTCCTGCTGTAGCACTTTCCTTCACCCAAGTCTTTCACGACATGACTTCGCCATTCCTTGCCAAATCATTTGTTCCTTTCTACATTCTTTTATTTCTTTCACCGCGTCTTTTACCCCCACTTTCTTTTCTTCGGAAGAGGTGGAGGAGGAGGGTAAGATGAGAAGGGATACAACTACATCCAGAGTACCTCACTTTACTCCCACCACCACTACTACTATCACCACCACATCCCCTCCTTCCCCACCAACACTACCACCACCATAGGCACAGTCGCTCCCCCACCACTACGCCGTACAAACAACCAGTACCAACACATCCTGCCAGCCCAGGGCCAGCAGACACAAGTAACCACTCCGGGGTTCTCGGTGCAGCAACACACACACAGTCAAACACAAGCACATAACTCCCCCAGGCACAATAAACAAAGGTTAAAGTTTTATCGGGTGCGGACAATGCAGGTGTCAGCCCCGCTGCTGCTGTGTCCTCGGCTTTTATCGCAGAGTTGCCGGCTCCCAGGTAACTAAAGCCACGAGTGGGCGGCACTAAGGGTAACCAGAGCCTCGAGTTGTTGGCTCCCAGTGCCCCAAGGGACTGACACTCAGAGGTTTACAAAGGCTCACCTCCGGCCTGCCTGCCGCTCCTGACGTCTCTGTTCACCAAACAAACTCGGAAAAATGAGACATAGATACTCAGATAAAGACAGAGATAATGATGTAATTATCTCAACGTAAACCGACTGACTCTACAGTAGCTACTGTAAAAACAAGGGTCACTCCCGCTGACACCCAGGACCACGGTAGACCCTGCTGCAGGAGTCACACCGGGACACACAACGATCCTGATAACACTGAAAGAGTTAAGGTGTCTACAAGGTTCGTGTCTACAGACAGACATACACAAACAAGACACCAACAGACACCTTCTCTCCAACAAACTTTTAAGTTGTTCTTTGCTAATCTTCCCAGATTACTGGAACTCTCCGGGGACCAAAGCTTTTAATCTTACACTACCATCCCAGCCCATGGCCCCCCCCCCCACCACCCATTAATATCTCTGCCATTATCCTCACATCATTAATTACCTGACCAAAGTATTTAATGTTCTTATTATATTAATTTGTAGTCTATCTCTTGATGTTTGTGCCGTTCTCTGCACATCTTTTCTTCTTGTTCTCTGAGTTTAAATAACCTTTATAATTCTCCTGCAGCACCACATGATGAAGGCCTCCGACCTCCTCCCGGTGTCTGCTCAAAGTCTCCTTTTCCTAAACTAAGATAACTATAACATTTTTGAACGATGTAACAACAACAACAACAACATTAAAAACAATGCATAATTTATCGGGTGTATCTGGAGGACAACACCTAAACTTTGGACCCTTTCTCCCTGCCACCACCACCACAGCTACACCTCCCCCCTCCCTCACACACCACAGCCACTTGGACACCACCACCACAGCTACACCTCCCCTCCCTCCTGCCACCACCACCACAGCTACACACCCCCACACCACCCTGCCACCACCACCACAGCCACACCTCCTCCCCCACCACTCCTCCTGCCACCACCACAGCTACACCCCCACCACCCCCACCACCACACCTTTCCCCACACACTCCTCCCACCACCACCACAGCTAACACCACTGACACACCCCCTGCCACCATCCCACTCCCCACACCCCCTGCCACCACCACCACATCTACCACCTTCCCACACTTCTCCCCCACATCACCTACCTTCCCCACCACCCCTGCCACCACCACCACTGCCACACACACTCCTACCCGAGTTAATTACCATCATTTAACACCACTCTGCCAACACCGCCGAGCTGGACGCAAATTACCAACTTCCATTAGAACTTGCCTGCCCTAATTAAGCCCACTGTGAGGGGTTAATGAAGGCAAACTTTCAAGTGCTTTCCTCGGTCACCATCACCATTACCCGCCTCCTCCACTACCACCACCACCACCGCCATTAAGCCGTCTCCACCATCACCAGCTGCCCCCTCCACCACCACCACCATTAACCCGTCTCCACCATCACCAACTGCATCCTCCACCATCACCAATACGTTCCTCCTTCTCCATCACCACTTCCACCAACACCTTCCTTCTCCATCACCACCATCACCTCCTGGGGTCAAAGATGCACCGGGTTAATCATGCGTGCACTAGACTAACTTCATATGTAAGTTCACCAAAAACGCCACGTGTGCACCAAGGCAGCCACCTGTGCACCCAAATCAGCCACATGTGCACCAAAATCAACCACCTGTGTACCCAAATTCCACCCAGCACAACAAACTAAAACCCCTTGTGCACAAAAGTCACATGTGCACCAAATCTAAGCCACCCCTTATGCATATAGATCAACAGGACAACACAACACAGCATACCACACCAAACTACACCACACAGAGCAACACCACATAACACAACACGCCACCATACAACACCACCCCACACAACACACCACATAACACAACACCACACCACAAAACCACCTGTACACCAAAACCCGGGCCACCCAGCATCTGTTCTCCCTAATGAACTATCGTGCACATGGAGATAGCCCGCTCCGACCTCCGCCATGCAGCCTCCAAGCATTTATCAGCGGCCCCGTACAAGAAGAAGCAAGGCGAGGTAGTGTGTTATCAGGTCACAGCACCAACATCCAGTCATCCTTTACAATGCACCACTGCTTAGCCCCTCCTCTCTCGACTGCTGCCCTCTGATAACACTCGAACCTTTGTCATATAACCACCTTGATGTTCGAGAGAGAGAGAGAGAGAGAGAGAGAGAGAGAGAGAGAGAGAGAGAGAGAGAGAGAGAATAAGAGAGAGATAAGAGATGAAGAGATCCTTGCACAAAATATTAGTAAATATATTCGCCAAAATTAATCAAGCCCTTCGCCAAATAATAATTAACTGGTCTGAATTCCACCAGATCAAGTTAGTCTTCTGAGCCAGGTTTGTGCCTTGTTGGGCTGCAGTGAGGTTAGGTTAGGTTTAAATTGGACTAGGTTAGGTTTCACTGAACTAGACCACTCGTTTTAAAGACATGTTTTAAAGCCCTCTCAGCCCTGTACCACTCACACCTGTCCCACTCACACCTGTCCCTCACACACCTGCACCTCTCACACCTGTACCTCTCACACCTGCACCTCACACATACCCCCGTGTTAACCTGGATAATATACCACAAAATACGATTAATATCTTCAACATTCCACAAACAGGTAATGGAAAACCGCATCTTCAACACCCTTCTACAGTAGTGCGTCCAGTGTTGCTTATCTACTGAAGTTAGTATCGTAAATTCTCCAGGTATTAATAATTGGGAAACCGGTATTGAATATATCCATTGAGCCAGAGTGGACTATGAGAGTAAAAGTTTCCTACATATAATCTTTGAGAGCTTATAAATACATCTAATTTAATCATGAGAAGGAAGGGAGGGAGGGAGGAGGGAGGGGAAGGACAGGAGGGGGGGGAGGAGGGAGGAAGGAGGAGGGGGGAGGAGGGAGGAGAGGAGAGGGAGGGAAGGAGGAGGAGAGAGAGGAAGAGAGAAAGAAACGAAGGAAAGAATGGAGGGGGGACAGAGGAAGGAAGGAAGGAAGGAAAGGGGGCAGACTTTGAGAACCACTACTCAAGTACGTAATGCAGCAACAAGAGGTATATAACAGCCATGATCAGACACCTTGGCTGACCCTCAAGTGTGTCCACCACTCCGGCGTGATCAGGTGAACTAACTCGCCTCAAAAACACGTTCGACACCTTCATCTTTGAGCGAGTCTCGGCGCTCTTAATTAGCCAGGGTGTGCGCCGTGGCCCTCATATAAGGCTATCACTCACACGTAATTGACCCTCGCCCAATGAACTCCCCAGCTTCGTATTTATTACATGACCTGGACGTACGATCCCAGACCTTCACGCCACCGAATTATACCTGATTCTCTACACAAGTGGTCACTAGTAAATTACATATATAATCTATTAAATGACTACCTGTCACAGCCTATAAATCATAGAGCTTATTTCTCCACATCTGCACCTCATTAAATGTTTCACCAATCGTAAACCACTGAAGGATTTATTTCGAGTATTTTAATGTATTTCTGAAGACGCAGTAGACTGAGCCAGCCACAGTACAGTGTCCCCACCTCACATACTCCAGGTGTTTGATTGACTGATTGTATAAAATCACATATGGCGTAGTAACAGCGTGTCAGGTGACGTCGTACTAACTTAAAAAGGGTGTTTTTTTTATTTTGGAATATTATTGATATTGAAAGTTTATTTAGCCAGAAAAAACACAGATACAGAGTCGATAATAACAAAATTAACATGGCTGAGCCAGTTGAGAACCTGAGCTCTCTTTGAGGCACCTAATATATACTATACATTTATCTCAAGGAAGTATTATGTAACATTTAGTATCATCTGGAATAGTGCAATAGCATGGTGCTAATAAGAACATCCCATAATGTTACCACTTCATTATTTATTTTTTTAGTTATTTTTTTTTTTACATTTATATTAGAAGTATATACATATACAGTTGAGTTGGAGATACAAATATGATAAGGGGGGGGGGGCAAGAACAACATGGGTTGTATTAAGGTGGAACAAGAAGACAGAGCTGTCAGTATTATGTCTAGTCGGCAAATACATGGTATATCTATTGCAATGGTAGTTTCTATCGATCTACATGTAACTAAACTATAGATAATATACATGCATACATACAGTACCTATACACGAAATATTATAATAACTAGTTTATATATCTTAGAGGAAGCCAGTTATGGAGGGGAGGGGGGGCATCCTCGACAAACTTATAAACTCCATCCTCTGAAAATGAAACACTCCCCTCCCTGAGACCTGGAGACACGCCGCCGCCTCTTACACCAGACAACACAACACCAGGAAACAACCTCGGGAGATGAAACAAAACTTATAGTAATACAACTTCAAGCACAGACGAAAGAAGAAGAAAGATGGGCGCTCGTTTAACTTTCTCTCTACAATGATGCTGCTCAGATTTCACGCTCAATTTGGTGGCGACAAGACGTAAAAGAGAGAAAGTAACAGGAAGAGTAATGTAAGAGGAGTAGGAGGGGCCGGTAAAGATGAGGAGGAGGGGGGAGGCTTGGGGGAAGGAAGAGGAGAAGGAGAGGTGTAGAGTGAGAAGAGGGAGGTGAGTGGCGGGACAAGAGTGCTGCTCTGCCTGGCATAGCTCAGAGAGCCTTGCGGGTGTAAACACGGAGCTTTTTCCGGGCTCCCCCACGGTGGCTTCACATAATGGGACAGAAAGGGCGCGTCGGCAACTTGGCCCCAGAATTCTGTTTGCTTTAACGTAATTTATACAGAGGATGTCTTCATTCTCCATTGCGGGCGGCGCTAAAAGACGAATGGCACAATAAATCTTGGGCGGACTATGCCGCACTTTCCCCACCTTGACGCGACGCATTTTATGCAAGAGGATAACGAGTTTAAAAGTTGGTGAACACTGGCTGGAGTAAAGAGGCAGTCGACAACAAAGAGCGGCTCCACAGTCCTGACTAGATCAAGCCTGACTAAGCACTTAGTGGAGTGGGATGCCCGTCTCGTGTGTGGCAGCGACAGCACTGGGCTTTACAATCAGCCGCCCGCCTCATACACTTATACAATGAAAATAAATACACGACCTCGCTTAAGTACTGGGCCAGTCACTCACTGTCTCCTGCCACCCCTGCACAGCCAGGGGGGTATTCCATATCCTGTCCTACCACCCACTACCTCCCTTTAGGTAAAGCCATCTATTCAACTCCCGTCCACCCTGCCACTCCTTGCCTCCCTTTCACCCCTGCCACACTCCTTGCCTCCTCCACCCTGCCACCTCCTTGCCTCCTCCAACCTGCCACACTCACTTGCCTCCCTCACCTGCCCTCCTTGCCTCCTCCCACCCTACCCACATTCTCCCTTGCCTCCTCCACCCTGCCACCTCCTTGCCTCCTCCAACCACCACCTCCTTGCCTCCTCCAACCTGCCACACTCCCTTGCCTCCTCCACCTGCTACACTCCTTGCCTCCTTAGCCTGCCACACTCCCTTGCCTCCTCAACCTGCCACTCCCTTGCCTCCTCCAATCACCACACTCCCTTTTCCTCCACCTGCATTCCCATGCCCCCCCCATCCTGCCACCTCCCCTGCGTCCACACCCTGCCACATTTCCTACGTCCCCTGCCTCTCACTGCCACTCCCCTGCCTCCTCACTGCCACACACCCTGCCTCCAACGTGTCACAGTTCACTCCACCTAATTACTACCAGAGACTCGAAAAAATCTTTTAATAGGGCCAGGATCACCCGAGGCGAGCGGCGGAGGGCAGCGACTTGTAAGGAGGAGGTCCGGCATGAGGGGGTGAGGGCAGGAAGAAGTAAAGTAGGAAGAGGTGAGGCAAGAGGAGGTAAAGTAGGAGGAGGAGGAGAGGCAGCAGGTAGGGGGGCGGTTATATATGAGAGAGAGAGAGAGAGAGAGAGAGTCAAGAGCCGACCCTTTATGGTGGATTAAGATAAGACGACTCAGTATACATCAATGGAGGAGTCACGTGATTATCTGGGAGTGGGAGGTGGAGTGAGGTGTGTGGTGCTCAGAACACTCATTGCACTCACCCCTGATGGTTGGGCCACAGGCCCGCCTCCCACGCCCACTACCAGAGCAGGAGGTGTGTGTGTGTGTGTGGGGGGAGGAAGAGGAGGTTGAAGGTGGAGAGTAGGAGGTTGAGGAGAAAGAGGAAAAGAGGAGGAAGAGGAGGAGGTTGAGGAGAAAGAGGAGGTTGGGAAGGAGACGAATGATGACGAAGAGAATAAGTAGGAAAGAAGATGAAGATGAGACAGGGAAGGAGGAAGAGAAGAATGAAGGGAAGGGAAGGGAAAAGGAGGCTAAGGACGATAAAGAGAAATAAACATGAGAAAGAAAAGGAGGCGAAGGACGATAAAGAGAAATAAACAGATGAGAAAAAAATGGAAGAGGGAAGATGTAGGTGCCACAGGAAGGAAGAGTTAAGAGAGACAAAGAAGAGGGGAGGAAGGATAAAGCGAAGAGAAGGAATGATAAAAGCGAATAGGGGGAGGAGAAAAAGAGGAGGGAGCAACAAGAATAAGACAATAACAAGAGGGAGACAGAGCGGGGAAGAAAAAAGCCAACGAAACAATGAAGAAGTGGCATCAAATAAAATATCCCCCCCCCCACCAAAAAAAAATAAATAATAAAAAAAATAAAAAGATCATGGGAACATAACAGAGCATTCAAGACACACATCACCACCATCATCACTATCATCCTCACTATCATCATCATCATCACCCTCACTATCATCATCATCACCCTCACTATCATCATCATCATCACCCTCACTATCATCATCATCATCCTCACTATCATCATCACCCATCACCCTCATCATACATCATCATCCTCACTATCATCATCATCATCACCCTCACTATCATCATCATCATCATCATCACCCTCACTATCATCATCATCATCACCATCATCATCAATCAAACTAATATTAAACGCTCACCAACGCTGCTCATCCAATATGTACAAAATCAAGCCCTGAAAGCTATAGTGTAAAATTTGGCAACACACACACTCACACACACATACATAAATATATAAATACGCTTAACCAATTACAACATCAAAATGAAAACGCTTCCTGCCACCAGCCATTAAAAAAAATTCATATCACATCAGGTAATAATGAAGTGCTCGCTCCCACATCAATTCTTTCATAACGTTTCATTTTTCGCGCACGTTTTAAAATCGGTTAAGTTATTAAAAACTTTTGGTTTTATGATTCAATTGTGGAGTGTGTGGCGAGGCGGATGAACCCGGCGTATCATATTGAGGCGGTGGGCACTGGTGAACCAACACACACACACACACAGTCATTCGTACATACATGCATACATACCCTCCTGTACACACACACACACACACACACACACACACCCACCGCTACCAGCTGAACAGTTATATAGTGTGGACTCCTGTCTTTAATACCCACGGTTATGTCACCGTCCACACCTGTACCACAACATCGCACATATCTGCCTCATCGCCACCCATACCTACCACGGCATCGGCCACACCCTGCTTTAACACGGCCCACACCTGCCTCAACACGGCCCACACCTGGCTCCAGAAGCACCAGGTGTGTGTCAACAAGTAACTGGGGTACTTACGATGTAGCCTTGTTCTGAGCTGGAGTGACTTCCGCCAGCCTGCAAAAAACAAAAATAAATTAATAAATTAGTTATACATTTGAATAAACATACAATACATCTGGTTATAAACATATAGTTATCTATTTATCTATATATCTATCTATCTATCTATCTATCTATCTGTCTGTCTGTCTGTCTATCTATCTATCTATCTATCTATCCTTCTCTCCAACTTTCGGTATGAGGTGGATCAAGAATGGGAGGAAGAAGTGAAGACAAGGGAGTAGAGGGTCAGGGAGGGGAGAGGAGGGAATAAAGGGAGAATTGAAGACAAGGGAGGAGAGGGCCAAGGAGGGGAGGGGAGGAAGAGAACAGAGAGACAAGTGAAGAGAACAGAGGGCCAGGGAGAGAAAGGGCCAGGGAGGGAGAGAGCCAGGGAGGGAGAGAGCCAGGGAGGGAGAGAGCCAGGGAGGAAGAGAGCCAGGGAGGAAGAGGGCCAGGGAGGAAGAGAGCCAGGGAGGAAGAGAGCCAGGGATGAAGAGGGCCAGGGAGGAAGAGGACCAGGGAGGAAGAGGACCAGGGAAGAAGAGGGCCACAGACAACTTGTGAAGGAGAGGAGATACCACAATGGCACAGGAGTCGCCTTCACTCTCCCTTTCACCTCTAAAAAATAATTCGACGACAATATTCGCCTTTTTCAGTTTTACTAATTCTCTCACCACCAGCTAGCAAGAGTTGTTCACCATGTTCCAGCCTCCCATACCTCCACACCAACGATAAAAGCCCCATCGCCGAACCCATCTGTTTATGTGAGTCTGTTTGTATGTCTTGAGGCGCTGAACAAGAACAACCAGGAGTGCCTAGATGGTCATACACTCATACAGGCACGAAAATTCCTCCTCTGGTCCCCTCCTATGTTCTCGGGGTAGACGATTACCTCAGTGGGGATGTAGCCACGTTTGTTCACGACTCCGACAGTCTCATTCCTACCTGTCAGTCCTCCTCCTCCTACCTGTCAGTCTTACTCCTCCTCCTACCTGCCAGTCTTATCATATCTGCCAGTCCTCCCCTTCCTCCTCCTACCTGCTCCTTCCCATCTCCGTCATCTCAACATTAAAAATATAACTTGTGGAATTCCGTGTCAAGAGCATTATACTTTGTTCCAGACCCCAGTTTTATTTTTCACTCGACCACCATCTCCTTCCCCTCCTCCCTCATGCACACCTTCCAACTCCTCTATCCCATCCCCGTCACCTCGCCATCACGAGCCTTCAAATACCGCATGAAACTCTGCAGCAATGGTACCTGAGCGTGGACAAGACAGCTCCCTCCTCTCCTGGCCCGGGTACCGTACTGAGCTCCGTATTAACCTGGTAATCTCCACCAAGCCCCTCACCTTCACCAGATAAACCCCCTCTTGATCACCTCCGCCACTCCTCCTCCTCACACCACGAGTCAGGAGTCCTCCACAACTTACACCGTGTTTACTTCACCCTCACTATACATCTCCTTCAATAGGCTCCCCACCTCAGTCCTATCACCATCCCGTCATTTTCTCAACAGGATGTAGGCTGTCATCCCTAATCCCCTACTGCATCCCACCAATCCCTCAATACCCCTTTATTTCTCTCCACTTCCCAGCATCCTTCCCTCAGAGAGCCGGGCCTCCCCACAGGTAATGACCAGGTGTAAACCGGTAAGTGGTGGAGCCGTGGGCGGGCAGCGAGTTGACGAGGTAGTGATAGCAACACTGGCCCTCACTACCCCACCACCCCAAAATTAGCTATGACCTTGCAGCCCCTCAACCGCGAAATTCATGGTTCCGCATGCGGCACCAACTCGCTAACCCTTCGTCCTTTCCTCCTCCTACCTGCCGCGTGGGACCCTAAATTAAAATAGGTGCATATACACCCCCACTACCCACCCCCAGCTAGTGTCCTCCCACCCCTGCTCGAGTCTCCCTCCCCAACACCCTCTCCCCTAAACACACACGTATGGGTTGGCAGGTCGAGGGCGTGCAGACGGTTACCCTGGCATAAACGAGTTAATTTACAACCTTAATCAGAACCAAGCATGAACATTTAAAACAAGCTGACGCATCTAGTAACGCCGCTAATGCCCGCCTGACAGACTCAATTAACTTTTTTTTACGAGGGCACATTAGCGCGTTATAAATGATCATTATGCACTGCGCTAAACATTTTACGACACAATATGACCGCCGACACACTCCCCCTGCCAGACAAATTACTTGATCGTCTCTCTCTCTTTCTCTCTCTCTCCCCACGCTAACTCCACTCTTCGTGACAAGAATAATCCCCTTTCATCTTTTACTGGCACTTATAAAAGGAATTCCGCACGGTTCAGCGGTGAATTCTAACGCTGTGATTTTGTCAACTTTTTGCCACAAGTTTCTGCATTATTTTTTTGGGGGGTCAATTAAAAGGAAAAGACCGACAGGTGTAAAAAAAAATAAAAAAGTTAATTAAATATGCAGCGGACACTAACACCCCCCCGGGAGCGACGGCCAGACAGCTACACGACACACTGTAAAATTGTGAACAGTGGACCTCACATATGTTGGCCTCACCTCCACCACCACAACCACCCACTATACCCTCCTCCACCACAACCACCCACTATATCTCATCCACCACAACCACTATACCCCATCCTCCACCACAACCACCCACTATACCTCCTCCACCATCACAACCACCCACTATATCCTACCAACCACACACCACCACCACCACCATCTCCTCCACACCCTCCACCACAACCACCCACCACACCACCACAACCACCCACTATATCCACCCACCACAACCCTACCTCCTCCACCACCACAACCACCCACTATACCTCCTCCACCATCATCACAACCACCCACTATACCTCCTCCACCACAACCACCCACTATACCTCCTCCACCACCACAACCACCACTAGACCTCCTCCACCACCACCACAACCACCCACTATACCTCCACCACAACCACAACCACCTCCTCCACCACCACAACCACCCTATACCTCCTCCACCACCACAACCACCCCACCTCCTCCACCACCACAACCACCCACTATACCTCCTCCACCACCACACAACCACCCACTATATCTCACCCACCACCACAACCACCCACTATATCTCACCCACCACCACAACCACCCACTATACCTCCACCATACCTCACCCCACCACCACAACCACCCACTATACCTCCTCCACCACCACAACCACCCACTAACCTCCACCACCACCCATTGTACCTCCACCACCCACTACACCACCACCCTCATTCTCACCTCTCACCCCTACCATCTTTCAGGCATCACTTCTCAGCCGCCACTATCAACACACACCCCCACCACCTCACTCACAGACTCTTCAACACAAAACAAAACAAGAGGGGGGCCGAGGATAGCGGACCTGTCAACACACACACACACACACACACACACACACACACACTAGTTTAAAATTCCATTAATACTGACATTTGTTCAACGCAGCATACACCAATCCCTCCCTCCCATCGTCACTGCCATTAAATATCCATTATAGCATTACCACGTTCCCGCTCTACACACCCGCCAGCAAAAAAAATAATATCTAGTGCTTAAAAAAACGTATTTCCTTCAGACCCTTAAATTGTGTATCATTTTCCTGCTTATTACCCGTTTTTTGTTGCTGCTGCTTTAACGAGCTGAGGAGAAGGATGGAATGGAGTGAGGGGGGTGGGGTAGTGAGGAAGGAGGAGGGAGGTATAAGTGGGGGAGAAGGAGGTGAAGGAAGTGGAGTACGAGGGAGGGAAGAGGAAGGATGAGGTGAAGGAAGAAAAGCTGGGGGAAGAGAGAGGGAAGGACGAGTAGGTGGAAAGTACAAGGTGAAGGAAGAAAGAGAGGGAAGGAGGAAGATGAGGGGAAAAAGAGAAGCAGACCATAGAGGAGACGTAAACACAGGCCACCACCAAGGGCCACGCCCCCTTATAAGAGGGCCAAGTGGCCGTTACTCTCTATTAAAGCACACTTTCCCTTCCCTCCCTACATCCCTCCTTCCCTACCTCTCTGCTCCTTCTCTTCCCCCTCCCCTTGTACCAGCACCACCATTCTTACCACCACTACCAGCACCAGGGGCCCACCAGTACCACTATAATACCAGCAGCAACACCTGTACCACCAATAACAAGAGGGGTATACCAGTACTACCACCACTACCAGCACTACCTCCACTACCACCACCACAAGCACTGGGAAGGACAGGCCCCCATCACTTAACGTGTTTACTGCCTCCCTCTGCCTGGCCTCCACAGTATGAAACACACATGTAAACACATTTTACGATGATCCTCACATTTCTTGTTCTGTCAGGATGAAGTGAAGATTAAAAATAAAAATACAACAACACGCATGGACGGACGGACAAAAATAGACACAGACAGACAGACATATGGGCTGGCAACACGATATGATTACAAATGGATTCCCTCGCCTGTACGGAATGTTGTTGAAAAAGATAAAAGGCAGTGAAGCATTAACAGACAGTGAAGCAAGTAGATACGCAGTGAAGCAGGTAGGCAAGCAGTGAAGTAAGTAGATATGCAGTGAAGCAGGTAGGCAAGCAGGGAAGTAAGTAGATATGCAGTGAAGCAGGTAGGCAAGCAGGGAAGTATTGAAGCAGCAGGCTACAAGGAGGGAGGTTAGGCTGGGGAGGGGGGTGGGCGGGGTCAGCTGAGCGTCGCCAATAAACATGTCGAGACAAAACGCCTCACGGAGCAGATTGAGCTGTTACGACCCCGCTAAATAAGGCTCAGGCGGATGGCGTCCGGCTTTATCTGGCTGCCGCGGGCTGAGGGAGCCAGACCTACGACCTCCTCTTGAACCTGGGATTCTCAGAGACTTTTACAACTAGATTCTGTTTCCCCTAAGATGTGAGAACCTATGTATCCGAGTAGCTTAAAGATACAGCAACAGGTGCCAAGATGGTGCTGATATTGATCTGAGACTCTACCGTAGCTAAGAACGTTGTTTGAGCCTCAATTAGGAGAAGTAAATGTGATACGAGCCTTTGGGAGTGAGGGGCCCCCCCGTGTCCTCACTGATCCCTACGTTAAATCTTTTCCTTTAAGTCGAAGATAAGAGAACCAACTTGTTTACGGGCGAGTCTTAGTGCGAGGCAATTTCGACATCGTTCTGGCAGCTATCTTTGTGTTGTAGCTTAAGTGAGCCAGTCAGACGCCTCCTCATCCCCAGTCAAGAATAAAGGAAAACAAATAATCGTACGAACATCCAAGGATCCCTGTCGTATGCTGTCTTATATAAGTCTTGTTTGGGTATAAGCAACCCCTGGGGGATCCGAGACCTGGCTGGTGTTCTCCTGAGGGTGCAGGTGACTGGAAGTAGGAGATACAGAAGAAGGATCTGGCCAAGGTGATGACTCTATACTAGTGGCCAGGCTGGGAGAACGGAGATAATGTGACGAGAGGGATGACTTATCTTCTCATCTCTGTGGGAGGCGAGAATGACAGACAGACAATCTCGTGTTGTGTGTATTTTGTGTGGTGTAAAGTTGACACGGTGTTCCTATCAAAACTCTTCTATACCCCGGACTAACACTGTGTGGAACGCCCCTGCCACACGGTGTTTTTCCTGCATCGTACAACCAACCTCCATCAATTCAAATCATCCCACTTCAAATATTCTCGGTCTTGGCAAGGAGCCGACGACGCGCGCCTCGGTGAATAGATTTGACAACGACACGTCTCTCATCCCTCCCAGCTGTTTTTTATCAGTTTAAAAGAAGACAGAGTTGCGTTTCTTGTCATGAATGATGTAAGGATGATAATGTCTTGTCTTTGTGAGATAGGATGATGGTTAAATTCCTTGTCGCGTGTCATGTAAGGATGATGGAGTGTGTTGTGTGGTGTGAGGACAAGTGTTTATCTAGCATTGTGTTACAGGAGGCTGACTGAGCGTCTTGTGTTACCTAAGGGTGAATTAGGTAGTCTCGTCACCACACACGATGAAGGAGCTATCGTCTGCGCCTCATGAAAAACACAGATAAAAACGACAGATTGAACACACGTAAACAAACAGGGAAAAATACAAATAAAAACAGACGACAAACACTGAAAAAAAGGCAGAGAGTAATTCGTCCAAGAGAGAGAACAAGTGGCCATTCAACTGGTTTATCTTCATTATTTATGGAAGATTTATTCGCCAAAGGTCAGCGGCCCCCAACCAGATGGTCCAGTCCTGCTGAGCGATTCTCAAAGCCTTTTAAGTTATAATATTTTACTCGTAACTGGAGACGCAAAAACATATGCAAATGAGAGACTCACAAAAAAAAAAGGTACAAAATTATACAGAGAAGTTACTTAAGACAAGATACCTATCATTTAAAATTAATAAGGAGGTAAAATTTACACACAATTTCTTATGAACTCAGAGATACGTTTATTACACACACACACACACACACACACACACACACACACTATAAAATTCAAGGATACATTCATTTAACACAGGTAAGGGAGGTAAAATTAACTTGCAAAAACAAAAACAAAAATATATACCCTGATGAATTCTGATCAGGTTTGCGCGTGTGTGTGTGTGTGTGTGTGTGATTTACAGTGAGCTTCTGTGTAGTGGGAGGAGGATTAAGATAAACCTCCCTCCACTGATAGTCCATATAACTCAATGGTTGTGTCTATTTATCTTCACATTTATTATGATTTGTATCTCACGGGCCAACACACTCCACCTGAGGTCCACCAACCCTATGATTTATAAGGTAAGGCTACTGAAGTCAAGGAGGAGGATCACACACACACACACACACACACACACACACACACACACACACACACACACACACACACACACACACACACACACACACACACACGCACGCACACACACGCACGCACACACACACACACACACACACACACACACACACACACACACACACACACACACACACACATTGTATATAAAGAAAATACAAACAACTACAAGAACACAAACCCACATTGCATATTAATAAAAAATACTGTTAAACCAAAGTCCAAAACCCACACACTCATTGCTTATTAACAAAATATAAACAAACTTTACGATATCACAAACAAACACATACAGACACACACACACACACATTGCTTATGAACAAAATATAAACAAACGCTTTTATATTCTGGCTGGTCATCAAGGATTGTTATTCCACTGATAAGGAGAGTTGACTTTAGGGTGTAGCCAGATGCACAAGATTCTCCAAAGTTCGTAAGACACGGTAAAACATTTCCCTGATCAGATGACGTGATAAACGCAATCGCATCTAACAACAACAGAAACAATAACAACGACAATAATAATAATGGGGCTACTTACAATCTGCGAGAAAAATGGCGTCGGTATAGCACTGAGACTCTACCGTAACTTAACTAACGCCTAAAGAATGTGGTGGACCCAAGGTTGTAAACTACACAGAGGAGCGGAGGTTGATGGTAGTTAACACAATAAGCAGTTAAGAAACAAACAAACTCACTGAAGACGACTGGTTTTTGTTTTCCTTTACCTGGCCAGCGATCAACAGCTCTGAGTTATAGATAATGGCCAACTAAGACGGCAATTTACAGTGAGGTTGAGGCAGCAGAGGAAGGCAAGGCTCCGGCCAACACTAGACGCGGACAAACTCAATCAAGACAACTGGTTTGTTTTCATTAACTTAATCAAGATTTATACGCCCGGTATCAGAGACCAACAACTTCAGCTTACGAGTAATGGCCGACTAAGATTGTAATTTACAGCTGAGCTTTTGTGCAGGAAGGATTACCTTAAGATAATCACCCGTTGGTTACGAGAAAGTAAGACAATTGATTTACTACCACGACTTACCAGCATATGTATTTATATAAAATAGCGGCGGCTCTTACATGTATATAATGACCAACTAACATGGTAATTTACTGTGAGCTTCTGTGTAAGCCGCTACAAGCCGCCACCCTCTCGTCTCCCTCACTGGTCATACTTTCATAAATTATCTAGAATTATGTAATCAAGAGAGCCGAGCGGTCCAGTGTGTGCACATCCGCCGTCTCTAACAGAAACTTGTGTGTGAGGGAGAGAGAGATTAAGTTAACACAGCCGCCCAAGTTCACGATAATGTTCAGTGTCTACCAGGATGTGTGTGTCTTAACCATGCACCGACTGACACAAACTCCCACGCAGTGTACATGAGAGAGAGAGAGAGAGAGAGAGAGAGAGAGAGAGAGAGAGAGAATTAACTCGAAACAGTAGATAAAGACGTTAAGAGTGCAGGAGAGGGCAGGGCATGGCAGAAGGTGGGCGTCTCGGCAGTAAAGGAAGGCGTCAATAACGTGAGGCAAAGAGTAATCACGAGCGTGGGTGAGCTATCCTGGCCGGTAATTACCCATCAGGGAGATAATGACCCACATAATGGATCTACCCTCCCCAAAAACCACTTGACTTTCCCATGGCGTTGAATCACAGCAATCAAGAGGTTAGCCAAACAACAGTCCTGCCCCCGCCAACCACCACCTGGGATTAATACCTTTGTAAAACCTCACCACAAGCTCCAGTACCGGATTCTGCTGTTTACCCCCACCCACCCCACCCCACCCCACCCAGGCGGAAATCCCCCCGGCTCGTACTTGCATTTTATGTTACTAATACGACAATGTAAAACAGAACCTAGTATCTGGGGGGAGGAGGAGGAAGAAAAGAGTTAGAAGAGGAGGAAGAACGAGGAGGGTCGAGATAGGGAGAGAAGAAAGGAGAAGACAGAGAGAAGGAAGAGAGGTAGGAGAAAGAGGAAAGCAGAAGAGAGAGAGAGAGAGAGAGAGAGAGAGAGAGAGAGAGAGAGAGAGAGAGAGAGAGGGATAAATAGAAGATGGAAGGGATGAAAATGGTAAGGGGAATGATTATCTCTTCCTTCTCTTCTTTCCTGTTCCCCCACCACCATCATCATGCAGTGTACATAAACAAGTTCCTCCCGCCGCCACTTACACACCAACACACTCACACCATCTGATGCCCCGGTTAAAACTGGCTGGTTAGAGTGTAGTTTGGTATGGAACACACACACACACACACACACACACACACACACACACCACTACTCACATCCCTAACACACACCGTGGCCGAGCAGAAAAATAAATACTGACAACACTCGGAATACAAATGCTACCACCACCACTACGGCCACTATCAACTATCAACATAAGCAAGTTTGCGGATGACACCAAAATAAGGCGGCAAATTAATTCAGGGCAGGATGCAAATGCATTACAGGAGGATCTAAATAAACTGCAGGGGTGGTCTGAAAAATGGCAAATGAAATTCAACACCAGCAAGTGCAGCGTACTTAATATTGGAAGAACAAATACAGTAATGTATACAGCCTTAACAACATCAACCTAAGAGTGTCGACTTGTGAAAGAGACCTAGGTACTTTGTGCGGACCTACGGCCTAGAAAACAGTGCGTTAATGTTTGAAATAAGGCAAACAGAGTATTGGGTTTATATCTAGAAGTGTAAGTAACAAGAGTGCAGAGGTCTTATTGCAACTATATCTTGCGCTAGTCAGCCGCACCTCGATTATGCGGTTCAGTTCTGGTGCCCCTATTATAGAATGGATATAAATTCACTAGAGTCGGTGGCGAAGAATGACAAAAATGATTCCGGGACTTAGAAGCCTTCCATATCAGGATGGAGTTAAAAACTTAACTTGCATTCCCTAAAAGAAAGAGTGGGGAGATGTGATAAAGTATTTAAGTGGTTGAAAGGAATCAATAAAGGGGATATAGATAAAGTTCTTATAATATCCGAGCAGGATAGGACTCGAACAACGGATTCAAGTTGGATAAGTTTAGTTTAGGAGGAGATAGGAAGAAACTGGTTCTACAAATAGGGTGGTGGACAGTGGAACAAGCAACAACTTTGCAGTAAGTGCGGGAACTCTGGAAAGTTTCAAAAGAGGCTAGATAGATTCATGAATGATAGAGAGTGGTAACTTCTCGACAGGAGCTGCCATGCACAGGCCAACCGGCCTATTGCAGACTCCTTATTTTCTTATGTTCTTATATGTTAACACCACCACTATGCCACCATCGCAAGCCCCCACTGCACTAACTGCCTTCCTAACCAAACCGCATCACCATCCCCTGCCACCATTACCATCACCCACTATACCATCACCATCCCCTACACCATTACCACCACCCCTACTATACCATCACCATCCCTGCCACCATTACCACCACCCTACTATACCATGCCATCCTGCCACCATTACCACCACCCCTACTATACCATCACCATCCCCTGCCACCATTACCATCACCCATATATACCATCACCATCCCCTGCCACCATTACCACCACCCCTACTATATCACCATCCCTGCCACCATTACCACCACCCTACTATACCATCACCATCCCCTGCCACCATTACCACCACCCCTACTATACCATCACCATTCCCTCCACCCCAATATGCCATCACCATCCTCTGCCACCATTACCACCACCCCTACTATACCATCTGTCCTGCCATTACCACCCCTACTATGCCATCACCATCCTGCCACCATTCCTCCAGCCCTACTATGCCATCACCATCCTGCCGCAAATTGCCACCCCTGCTATACCATCACCATCCCTGCCACCATTCCCTCCACCCCTACTATACCATCACCATCCCCTGCCACCATTCCCTCAGCCCTACTATGCCATCACCATCCCCTGCCACCATTCCCTCCAGCCCTACTATACCATCACCATCCCCTGCCACCATTCCCTCCAGCCCTACTATACCATCACCATCCACCTGCCATTCCCTCCACCCTACTATACCATGCCATCCCTGCCACCATTACCACCACCTCGGTATGTATGTGCTGTGAATACCCTCCCAGCAGTCTGGTTTGTAACTCATTCTCACCCGAGTGTAAACCTGTACCAACAACATCTTAACTACCGACAGTTACATCACTCTGAAGGTGTCTCACAGCAGTCAAGGATACGAGGGAGACATTAAAGTGCTACACAACTTACATATACGGGATTAAGAATAATTTTCAACCCTTTAGGAGCGATGTTTTAAGCTATCATCACCTTGAGGTCGCTATATTAAGCTATAACACCATAAGAGCGACTGAGTCGGTTATAATCTATATGAACGATAACGTAAGGTAATCCCCTCTGAGAACGTTAATTAAAGCTTTTTAATCCTCACGAGGGGTAAAATGTCATCCCCTCCAAAGGGTTAAGCTGTTATATAAATAAAGTGACTTTCGTGAACAAAGAACATGTAAATCCCATAACAAACTAACGCCTGCACGATAATACTGGATTTACAACAGCGAACGTAATGCTTAAAATAATCCCATGACTAGGTGATAATTACACGGATTTATTAGCAGGAATAAAATACTCGCTTTATTGTATACAGGGGAAAAAATCCCAACTACTGTGCCGGATTTATCGAGTGTGAGATAAAAACTCTTTCTTACAGTAATAATAAAACACAAGAGAAAAATCTAACTTATATTCGGATTTGGCAGTTGGGAAAATATATCTTAAGTCATGGCTGCACACACACACACACACACACACACACACTGGCGCAGCATTGCCTGAGATTAATGGCAAAGGAACTAGTAGCGATTAAATCCAAAGACGTTCTTCAGAGAGGCGGCTTTGAACACCCCAGTCGCTCACCACCCCCCACCGCCCACCTGTTCCCCGACACACACAAACCCTCAACACTGAACAAAAGCGACGTCACAACAAAAGCCAGCGCCCAGCAGTACTTCTGACTAAACAAAACAATGAAAAGCATCAAAAGTAGAATGAACAAAGAAGAATTGCAAAGGATAAATAAAGTGATTGGTGAGTGGTGAGTATAATAATAATAATAATAATAATAACCAATAATAATAATATGTATGTAATAATAATAACCAACAACCAACCAATAACCAATAGGGTGTCAGTAATAATGATGATAAACGCAGAAACACAATATAATAATTACTAGAATAAAAACATCTATTCTGTCCTCACACCACCATCACCTGTTCTGTCCTCCCACCACCATCCTCACCTGTTCTGTCCCTCACACCACCATCACCTGTTCTGTCCTCCCACCACCATCACCTGTTCTGTCCTCCCACCACCATCACCTGTTCTGTCCTCACACCACCATCCTGTTCTGTCCTCACACCACCATCACCTGTTCTGTCCTCCCACCACCATCACCTGTTCTGTCCTCCACCACCATCACCTGTTCTGTCCTCCCACCACCATCACCTGTTGTTCTGTCCTCCCACCACCATCACCCATTTCTGTCCTCACACCACCATCACCTGTTCTGTCCTCACACCATCACCTGTTGTTCTGTCCTCCCACCACACCATCACCTGTTCTGTCCTCACACCACCATCACCTGTTCTGTCCTCACACCACCATCACCTGTTCTGTCACTCCCACCACCATCACCTGTTCTGTCTCCCACCATCACCTGTTCTGTCCTCCACCACCATCACCTGTTCTGTCTCCCACCACCATCACCTGTTCTGTCCTCACCACCATCACCTGTTCTGTCCTCACACCACCATCACCTGTTCTGTCCTCACACCACCATCACCTGTTCTGTCCTCACACCACCATCACCTGTTCTGTCCTCCACACCACCATCACCTGTTCTGCATTCCTCTGCCTGTCTCATTCATCCTCACACCACCATCACCTGTTCTGTCCTCACACCACCATCACCTGTTCTGTCCTCACACCACCATCACCTGTTTCTGTCCTCCCACCACCATCACCTGTTCTGTCTCACACCACACCACCTGTTCTGCCCTCACACCACCATCACCTGTTCTGTCCTCACACCACCACCTGTTCTCTAAGACACCCACATGATATCATCACTGAGATATGACGGTTAATCCACAACTCACGGAAGCACAAACACACTTAAACAAACATCTTCAAAGAGGCGGACTGTGGGAGGCTATTTGAAGCAGAACTAGTTTGTTTACACAGGTTCTTCCGCCCCTCCCACCCCTCTTGCAAGCAGCCGTGAACGGCATTGAAACTCCGTCTTCACTTCGCCAAAATATCAAAGTAGGTGCTTAAGATGCCAGTAAGAGGTGGTGAAGGAATGCGGCACCGCCAGTCTAGTTTCCAACAATAACAACAGCAGTGTCAACAACAACAAGAGGGAGATAGAGGCGACCGTCACTACACACAGACACGATACCACAACTAAAATAGAACTCACAGTGTGCCGCTAAAGTCTCCAGCTACTGACGCGACAACTTGACAGGAGAAAGAGACAAACATACTTTCTCTCTCTCTCTCTCTCTCCCTGCCTGACAAGACAACAATGTCTCCAGCCCCGCCAAATATACACACTGGCTCTGTGGTCCCCGGCGGTGCTCAAGGCAAACAAGACTCAAACAGAAGCAGGAGACTCTTCAATACTCCGCCCGGCTGCCTTCTGCAAACATTATACCCCGAGTCATGCACCCCTGATATACTCCACACACAGTCTCCACACAATCCTGTCGCATCCCGCCCTTGCAACACCCGCATTTGTGAATAAAATAAACAAACTCCGCAGGTTGAGACAGACAGACACACACACACACACACACGGACGTCAGCCACGGGGAGGCGGAGGCAAGGGTGAGGGCGGAGATGGGCGTGACGAGCCACCACCCAGCGGGGCTCACCACTGTATATACCGTTCACAACATCAAAGACATTAAAGTTGAAAGGTGGCGGTGAAAAGCTCCAGCCAAGAAGCTGAAAGAAACTAAATCCCTAGTTTCCCCCGGCCATCACACACCCGGCTCACATGTGAATACTCGCGGCTTTCTTGAGACGTAAAGAGGATTTTGTGGCAAGACACAGCTACGAGAGGAGGTAGGGGAGGGGTGTGCCACGGAGGGAGGGCCGTCCTGGAGAGGGAGAAGAGTGATTCTGACTGAGAAAGGACACTGGAGAAGACGTTGTGTCTCCGAGGTAGCGACAAGGGGAAAGAGATGTACGGTGACTCAAACGAGGAGAGAGGAAGGAAGATACACTACACGAGACAGCGTCCACGGTTGAGCACCACAGTACGGTATATAATATAGTTTTCCCTCAGATAAATGAAGATTGTGTCAGACGACCAGACAGGAAGACGGTCACCCCACAACAGCCTCAGTAGTAGTCATCCCAGACAAGGTTGTGAAAGTGGTAGTGATACCGCACTCAGTTTATTAAGTTTTCGGTGCATATACAGGCACTGAGGCCGGCACTGCACCAGACTGCCCTCACTTTCTCAGCTGTAAAATTAAGTAACCATTCACAGTTGGGTACACAGGGATCCAGTGATCCCTAGCACAAGAGGTGAGTGATGTACAGTATTCACTGGCCTCTATAACTGCTTAACAGCGTCCAACTCATGTTAGTGTTTGTAAAACCTCAAAACAAAAGTTGTTCCTGAGTACCCAGTGTGAGGACAGCAACTCTGAGTGTCCTTGCTCTTTATGGGACACCACCAGGACCTCCACACCATCCAGGATCGAACGCTCTCGATAAATTCCTTCTGGATAACCTAAGCCGACCAATTAATGTCTCATTCCATAAACGTCAAACTTGTGCTTCAGCAACATTATAGAATACCTGCCGACCTGACAAGATCATAAGTATAAGACGAACATGACTGTCACCTGACGTCATGAGAAGCGCGCGTACGTGCGCACACGCACGTCAACACACTGACTCTCTCTCTTTCCGAGCCAGCCAGACTCCCAACAGTATATTCACCGTAAGTAAGAAGGGAGGAAAGGCAGCCTGCTGCACCTCCAGTGGACGGGCGTCCAACACACAACTCCCTGCTACCACTACCTGTCCCTTGGGAACCCTACGGGAGCCCCTGGGTGACCTCAGAGCCTTACGGATGCCATAAACCGGCCCACGCTGGTGCCTCCTGGATGTCCAAAGAGTGCCCTACGGGAGCCCCTAGTTGTACCCCAGGAGCTCCACTGGTGGCCCTACTTATCCCCCGCGGGAGACTCTAGTTGGACCCCCGGGAGCTCCACGGGTGGCCTGAGGGAGCCGCCGCGTGAACCCACATCTTCAACAAAGTCTTCCTCCCGGGGCAACAACTGTCGACCACTTCAGCAGCGGCTCAGGTGTATATATCGTCTCTCCAGAACAACTCACACACAAAAAGAGGGAAAAACGACCCCTCCAACCTCTCGAGGAATTAAGAAGCTCTCACGGACTCTTACAGACTCTTTGTCACCCACGGAAAAAAAAATGCTCTCCATCACACACAATGGTGAGGGGAGAAGAAGAAGAAGGAGGGGGAAGAGGGTCGTGTCGGGTGCTGAGAGACACTGGTGGCTGTGTAAGGGCGTGTCGCTGCCTTACATAAACACTTACTCCTGACAAAGCCACATGACTCGGCAACTCCCCCCTCACTCCCGCCAACACAGGCAACTTACACACTCATCATCCCCGGAAATAAGACCCAGACACAAGGCTCGAGGAAGAGGAGGGGTTCTCACCTCAAAACGACAAGACAAGAGAAGTATTGGAGGAGTATTAAGAGAGCATTAGAAGGCAGAAGGAAAGGTGTAGAGGGGGTGAGGTGGAAAGGAGAAAGGCCGTAAGGATTAAGGATTATATAAAATGGGAGGGAAAGAGAAAATGGTGTATAGAAAGTAAATGTGAGAAAGCAAGGAAAATGGGAGAAGAAAAAGAAAGAGTGAGATGACAGGAAGGTGTAGAGAAAGTGAACCAAAGGAAATTGTGAAGAGAAAGTATGACTGGAAAGGGGAGGGAAGAGGTGGTGGTGCCGGAGGTAACCCACAACTCTACTGGATGTGAATGAAGAAAGCATAGCCAGAACCTCGCCCTGACCACCACAACTTTACCAGAACAAAGACCAGTTTCCACGCCGCTACCAACCCCCCAGACACACAACTGTTTTAACACTTGTGGATAACACAATATACAACGCCCAACCACAGCTGGCAGTAAGGAGGAGGGGGTGAGCCGGTGGTGGGTTATATCAGATGTAGGATAAGTGAGGCCCCTTAGTTCAAACAGACCCCAAATAACCTAACTCAGTCGAAAGTACGTAATCAGACCCAGGAGTATTGACTATGGCCCACATGGATTGGATTGGCGGGGCGAAATCAGGTCGTGGCACTGATAGATTTAGCACTACACACACCAGCCCACCAAGACCTGGATGACACACTGGCACACTGTTAGATGAAGCTGTTCCTCCCAAATACAAATTCTCGGTAAAATTTATGTATGACCTTAAGATTAGGCACCCTAGCTTATTTCACCTTAAGATTAATCACCCTAATCTAACCCTCCAGGTACCTTTAATGTAGTGAACCTTCGGGTGAATTAAGCTGGGAGTGTCTAATCTTCAAGCGACACCTCATTTCGTCATAGCGTCTTGCCTCAACTGTGAATCACCAGAGAGGAGACACACTTGTACACGGCTGTTTACACTGTCTTCCAAGTTTGAAGTTCGTCAGGGGTTAAGCTGTTTGTATAGTTATGCTAATTATATTTTCAGGGCAGATACGGATGTAGCATTGTCTGTCCTCTTGGATAAGGGGGGGGGGATAAAGTGTAAACTAAATAAAATGAGAGAGAGAGAGAGACTGACTTCACACTTGTGATTCACCACGGTGGGGAAGAAATTAGGGTCACACATGGACCAGCAAGGGTCACACATGCCAGTGTCACCCCCTTATCAGGAGCCAGCGTGGCAAACAAACAAGCAAGCAAGCACACTGCAAATGTACATTGTAAACTTGGGGTGAGTGATGTGTTAAATTTTTTTTAAACGTCATGGGTTTTGTCCCCACCACTTCCCACTGTCCCACATCCACTCCAACCCACCTCTTTAGAACCGCACGCCCATTACTTCCCACCCACACCAAACCCGAGAGGAGCGGCGGGTTTGGTGGCCACGATCATCATCTAACCAACGACAAGAAGACCCCGGGTGGAGCGCCAAGCACCCACCGCCAAACATGGCCGACGACCCGACGTAAATTAAGTACCCTATATCAATTTGGGCTGGCCGAGTGCCCCGCAGCGCGTCGAGATATTGTTTATCTCTTATCTCAAGAGCGGCTCGAGTGGTGGCCCAGATAAGAGGCGGGTTAAGGCAGATAAAACCGGGCAAGGAGGAGGAGGAGGACATGGAGGAAAGACACATCCGAGGCCTTTAGACCACCCTGAAGAAGGCTCTCACCACCCACCGGAGTAAAGGAAGCCACTCACTCTTACTGGCAGTGACCACACGCACGCACTCGTCAGGTCTCTCGGGTCCAGCCTCGGTTATCAGATATCACCTCGCCGCTCCTTCACTCACGATAATGTACTTCACATTTTTTTGCGTTTCCAATTCACACGGGAACTACCCAACCAACCTTGCCTCTGTCGTGCCAACATGAACACGGAATCTCTCAGTAAGTTGCGCTGACTTGCTCACAGACGGGCGAAAATAAAAACACTTTCCAACTGAAGAAAAAAGTCCTATCACACACCTTGTCACAGTACTAACAGAGCCACGACCAATAAAAACACACGACTCATCAAGAAACAACCAATAGGCGGGCACTATAGATGGAACACACAGACGAGGACAGACTCATCGGACCATCACGGACGAGTTGAGTTGATTTTACACTTTTGATTGACAGAAAGACAGGCAGACAGACAACACACGCTGACAGCTATCCCCCCCCCCCCTGTGTACTGATGGGATACGTATAAAACAAACATAACACAGAAGCCACACAATACCGTCGACATTCATGAGGCGTTACATCACCACCACACACTGGCTGGTTACTTCACCTCAGCTACCCCCAAGACGCGGCCAATTATGATAGTGATCTCTCATTATGTCGTAAAACACGAGACAAGGAAACTCAAGAGAACATGAAGGAGAGCTTGCAACATCAACACCTGTCCTCCGCCGCCTCTCATCCTTCTCCCCACCCCTCCCTTTTCACCTCCCTCCATCCTTCTCCTCTCCCCCCCCCCTTCCTCCCTCTCAAATACAACTATTCCAATAACCTCATCAATTCACTTCGTCTTCCTCCTCATCATCAACCAGTCCCCGTTCTCCAATAATTCCTCTCTCTCCCTCCCTCCCTCCATTTAGAACCCTCTCTCTAATCTCTCCACTTAATCTCTCATCTCTCTCTGTCTCCCCACATTTTCCCTCTCACTCTACTCTCCCCCGTGGCACCTCCCTTTGCTAGGTGGCAGTGAGGCCCCAGGGACAAACCTCACATGTTTATCGCCACTTTTATACCCACTAAAGTTAATGAGGTGTATCAAACTGGGGGCCGCCGCTCCTACTGTTTCCCTGCGCGCGCACACACACACACGCACACACACACACACACACACACACACACACACACACATTCTCTCTCGAGGACACTAGACCCATTCAGGCAAAATTAGCACTCATTAAGAGAAGTCAATACGGGAAATTTTAAGCTCAAGCTGGCGGTATTGTGAGCGCACACACTTAACACGCGGCCCACCTTCTCCACCCTGTTTGTACAACCAACACTTGAGGGGATAATAAAAATGTTGATATGACTCACAAGAGACGAGTCTTAATGATAGTGAAACGAGAGGATAAAAAATGTGAGATTAATGGGACAGGCAGATTGCATGACGATGATGGTGAATGGTGGTGAATGGCGGTGATGATGATGATGGTGAATGGCGGTGATGATGATGATAATTGAAGATGGTGATGATGAATAATGTTGATAATGAAGAGTGAGCATTATGTGGATAGTAATGGTGGTGATGATGAGGACAATGGCGATAACATTAGTGATGATAACATGATAGAGGTAGGGAAAGAGGAAACACCACAACCACTTACAACAGAGAAAGAGAGAAAAATACACACACACACACACCAAACTCTCTCTCTCTCTCTCTCTCTCTCTCTCTCTCTCTCTCTCTCTCTCTCTCTCTCTCTCTCTCTCTCTCTCTCTCTCTCTCTCTCTCTCTCTCTCTCTCACACACACACACACACACACACACACACACACACACACACACACACACACACACACACACACACACAAACACACTCATTCTTTCACACACACACCAAACTCTCTCTCTCTCTCTCTCTCTCTCTCTCTCGCACATACTTGAAGGGAGGGGGAGGAAAGACAGGGGAAGACAACACCCCCCCTCCCCTCCCAGGATCATGGTAGTAGCGAGAGAAGACCTCACATAAAACACCCATTATACCTTCATATTTGCCCTCCTCTTGTTATTCCCGCTACACTATTCTGCTACCTAACTTTATTGCCCGGGACAGAATTTTAAATAGCCAGTTTATTTCGTTACGCGAGGGAGAGAGAGGGAGGAGGGAGGGAGATGGAGGAGGGAGGGAGATGGAGGAGGGAGGGAGATGGAGTGGGGAAGAGAGAGAGAGAGGGGGGAATGAATAGCCTGGGAGAGTTTTATAGCACGTGTGTGTGTAAGAGAGAGAGGGAGGAGAGGGGAAGGAGTGGAGGTAAGATTGGGGGAGGGGGTGAGGGATTGAATGGTGTATTCTACTTGACTAATGACACACAGAGAGAGAGAGAGAGAGAGAGAGAGAGAGAGAGAGAGAGAGAGACTCACACCAATGCCTTCACCATCCACACACATTAAAAATAAACATAAAAATACATCATAATTTCCCTCTCTCAACATCACACTCCCCCCCTCAAGGACACTCAACAGCTCATACATACAGTCATCGTTCCCAACACACCCGGGACACTTAACAGCCTCCTTCACTCACTCACAACCCGCTGCCCAGTTTCAACCATTGACTCTCAGGTGCTCATAAAATTCCCTGCCACTTTCCCAATCCAAGGAATTTATGTTCACCTCCTCCCAGCCGATCCAATAAATCGCTCTCTCCTGCTCAAATGGACGACCTCTTTCTATTCTAAGTCTCTAAGATGAAGAGGCCGGAGTTAACTAAAAATGGAGGTCTGGTTTACCTACTACGAGTTAAAAATACGTCTTGTGAGGTGCCGTATTGCAGGTGTCTCTTGGGGGGCATTAATACGGCAGCCTATCTTAAGGGCATTAATACGGCTGCCTATCTTAAGGGCATTAATACGGCTGCCTCTTATGTGTGGTAATTCCTCTTGATGCTCTCTATTATAACGTGATTCAAAGGGGGGGAGGGAGGAGGGGGGGGGGAGGGGGGGAGGGAGGGAGAAATAGCGCTGTCGACCTCACGATAACGAGGCGTCCCACCGACACTTACGACTCTTATTACGATCATTATCTATTGTAACTGTCACACACACACACACATTAAAGCAAACATAACCCCCCACACACAAAGTCATAAGTGAGCGCCCTACACATACACAGACATAGGTATTACTAACACACACACACACACACACACACACACACACACACACACACACACACACACAAAGAAAAACCTAATCACTATAATACACCCCCCACATACCACACCTCAACACTGACTCTACTTACACACGTGCAATACTTCCACCAATAGCTACGGCCATAAAGCCATACTTTATTACCCACACAAACAACCATAATTACGCCTTTCAATACAATTTGCCATAATCAACAGCTCTGCTTCTTTTAAAACTTGGTGAGGGTCGTAAGTATAAATTCTCCTTTCCATTACGGTTATTTCACATATTTTCGATTATATTATCGGTCCGGCGGTATTAAAATAAACCGTACTGGCTGACAAACGACTACCGTCCTTCAGAGTGATGTTTCAATAAGTCTGATGGCCGCAATACATCTTGGTATATGTTCATGCTACTTCTCAAAGGTAAAGTCATTAATTAATTTACCTGTATTGGGATATATTAAATGTGAATGTGAACTTACCTCCTTTACCTTGGCTCCCTTTTTCCTCGAGTAGTACTTCGACCTCCACCTTACTGACCGTCTGCTACCTCGTCCTCGAAGGCATTCAGTAACTTCGTCCTCAAAAACCTTCCTATTTACCTCATCCTCACACACCTTGTTACATTATCCTTAACGAACCTACAACCTCGTCCTCAAATAACCTGCTACCTCGTCCTTAAAAGCCAACTAGCTGCTTCAGGGACCTCCTCCTCAAAGCCAACTAACCAATACCCCCCTCGAGGCACTTACCTCTTCACAGCACCTGTCAATCATCCACTCAACTCCCACCTTCCTCACTGCCTCGCCCAAACCATCACCTTAGGTATAAATGAAACACACTCACCTAACCTAACCAAACACACTCACCTAACGTAACCAAACACACTCACCTAACCTACCCAAACACACTCACCTAACCTAACCAAACACACTCACATAACCTACCCAAACTTAACTTAACACTCACCTAATCTAACTTAACCAAACACTCACCTAACCTAACCAAACACACTCACCTAACCTAACACACTCACCTAACCTAACCAAACTCACATAACCTACCCAAACTTAATTTAACACTCACCTAATCTAACTTAACCAAACACACTCACCTAACAACCCACACTCAAACCTTTAACCAAACACACTCACCTAACCTACCCAAACACACTCACCTAACCTAACCAAACAAACTCACATAACCTACCCAAACTTAACTTAACACTCACCTAATCTAACTTAACCAAACACACTCACCTAACCTAACCAAACACACTCACGTAACCTAACCAAACTTAACTACACTCACCTAATCTAACTTAACCAAACACTCACCTAACGTAACCAAACACACTCACCTAACCTACCCAAACTTAATTAAACACTCATTTAACATAACCAAACTTAACTGAACATTCACCTAATCTAACGTAACGAAACACACTTACCTAACCTAATCCAAGCAAAAACCTAACACACACACACACACACACACACACACACACACAATACTGAAAGATTAACAATATATATCCCACAAACATTAATAATAAAAATACTTACAATATTCGACAACTTCACTCACAAAAAAATAAATAAAGAAAGAAATACAAATACACGAAACTATTCCCAAATTAATCTAACGTGTATCATAAGCTGTACAAATAAGACCATTGAGTATTTATTCGTATAAAAGACCAGAGAGAGAGTTTAGCCTTATTACACGTTGTTAGTGGTGTAGTGGCCTTCACAACACACCCTATCATTACTACCACAAGCATGCAATCAATCAAGGCGGTACAGAGGAAAAAAAAAACATAGATTGAAAACTTTACACCAGACACCCCCTTCCTCCCTCCCTCCCCACACACTATAATAACAAAAGACAATATACCTTATTCTCAGAACACGTGAGTCAAAAAGTAAATATATATACTAAGAAAAGACAAAAACAAAACAAAAAGCGCACACACACACACACACACACACACACACACACACACACACACACACACACACACACAAAAACATTACGATTCACAAAAAAAAAGTGACAAAGACAGACGCTAAACACCACCACCACCACACCTTGTGATTTGGGACCACAATAAAATTATTCATCTTCACATTATTAAATTAAAATTTTTACTCGCCCGACACCTTACCTTGTTATTACCACCCGGCCAGCAAGAAGAGCGAACCCAGGTAGCAGTCGAGAGATATTCTGCACGTGAGCCAGCCAAAACTACCGAGGTAAAACATCATCAGGGAAACATAGTGGCCTTCAATCACCATTAATACGTGTAACTGCATATTTACCCGAGGAAAATGTTACAGCACAAAAATATTAGCCGAGTATAAAATAGATTAGTCCTCCCTGGGAGACTTGGACTTAATACGCATAATAACGAGCCTAATGCACGTAATTTGCCCTAAACGTCGCGGATTGGCGTTCTTAACTATCACGCACCTGAAATTATCATACCAGACCCCCGCACACAATTATTCCCTTCTTGCGTCCCACCCAATAACACGCCACGCCTCGCCGCCCCTTGCTCGCCTTTAATACACAACTCCTCACACACCTCTGTTTTTTCCTTCCTTCCTCACTCTCTCATGCTCGACGCTAACATGTTATATACACATAACCTTTGTTCCTCCACCCCCACACCCTCACACCCTCACACACACTCCTCCGTCCCCCACCCCACACACACTCCGTCTCCACACACACTCCTCCGTCCCCCACCCCTCACACACACTCCTCCGTCCCCACCCCTCACACCCTCCGTCCCCCCACCCCCACACACTCCTCCGTCCCCCACCCCTTCCGTCCCCACCTCACACACACTCACACACACTCCTCCGTCCCCACCCCTCACACACACACTCCTCCGTCCCCCACCCCTCAAACACACTCCTCCGTCCCCACCCCACACACACTCCTCCGTCCCCCACCCCTCACACACACCCTCTCCGTCCCCCACCCTCAAACACACTCCCTCCCCACCCCCTCACACACCTCCGTCCCCACCCTCACACACTCCTCCGTCCCCCACCCCTCACACACACACCTCCGTCCCCCACCCTCACACACACCTCCGTCCCCCACCCTCACCCTCCTCCTCACACACCCCTCACCTCCGTCTCCTCCGTCCCCCACCCTCAAACACACCTCCGTCCCCCACCCCTCCTCCGTCTCCCACCCCTCACACACCTCACACACCCTCCGTCCTCACACACCTCCGTCACACCTCCGTCCACACCTCCGTCCCACCCTCACACACACCTCCTCCCCACCCTCACACACACTCCTCCGTCCCCCTCCTCCCCCCGCCCCCTTAACTAACACCTTGTTCCTATCACCATCCTTCACTACATCGCTCATTATCTCTTACCTCTCATATCCCAATCTTTTACCCTCTCCACCTTTTGCTTTTTGTCCCCTCACGCCACCTCCTATTATCCCTAGTTTCCTCTCCCCCACATTTTATCCCTTCCATCCCTCAACATTCCCCCTCCCCCTCCAGACAATGCCCTTGACGCCTCCACCTTCTCCGTGTTGTCAATCACCTGCTCCCTGGTGACTTTGTTGACGACCCTCCTGTCTCCCCCGACGCACTGGTGTGATTCACGTGTCCACCTGTCTCCTGCCAGGCGATGTGAGGCTCTACTGACTGGGTATTGAAGGGTCACAATAGCCGCCCTACTCGCCGGAATGCAGAGGTCATTATGCGTTAGCCATGTAGGAGTTCGTGCATCGGTAAATGTCCCAGGCAGGCACCCAGCGCCTCCTGACACTGGCCCGGGTCTGACAGTGGGTGGGTGGGAGAGCCTCGTCTACTTTAAGCTTCTCTATAATCTTAAGATGGTGGTTCTCTTTACGATACGTCCCAACATATCAACGATTATATTCAATAAGGACTGTGGAGAGCAGCGCCTCATTGTGTTGGAAACTAACCACTGCAGTTAGAGTCACAGTCCATCGTCAACACAGAGCGTAATCTCACGTCCACCACACAGGAATCCTATTAAATTTCCCTGGCGGACAGCCAAGCCGTCTGACAGGAAAAACGAGAGCCAATGGAAATGGTACATCCTGCCGACCTTAAACTGTCATAACTCTAAAATAACTTGAGCTAGCAATACGCTCAACAATCCTGAATGTGAACCTGACATAACACCCTTTTACACCAAAGTGAAACCAATCCCCTTAGTCTGCGGAAAGTTATCGAACTGAAGGGACAAACGCACAATACACGGCCGCCACTCCTGCTACAGCCCTTAAAATTTCATGGGGGTTAAAATGTGAGTGAGAGGAGGAAAAGTTGCAGCCTAAATCCGAAAGTGTAAGAGTGTCTAGTGAGCCACAACACAGCCAACACTCCAGGCACGGGACACACCACAAATAGAAGGAAAAACGCTGGTTCTCCCACCACTATATTGTATTACCCAACAGGCGGATGATGGTCATATTCGACTCTAGGCGATAGTGAAGTGTTGAATGTAGTGAATATTTTCTTTAAATAGCATTTATTTTTATCTAGGTACGGTACGTGGATATACACAATGTTGGCTGTGCGAATTATACACACACATACTTGTGTCATTACCGCCTTCATACAGTCTGTACCTACACTACCTAACAGTGTTGACCTCAACCATAAACCACCACCAGTCATCACTAGTACTATCCCCACACTCATTCCCCACCGTCGTCGTCTCCAACATCCTCCTGCCGCCACCTTCAACATCATCCTACAGTCACCCCCAATAGACTCCCACACTCGTATCGCAAACATCGCCCCACGCCTGGCAGCACAAAGTGATGCTGCCACTTGGTTCTGTCTGCATCAACTTGAGGCTCTCGTCTGCGAGCACCGTCGGCCAGGCACTCCCCCTCCTTTCATCACGTAATCACCGCACCCCACTTCTTAATTGGCTGTGAAGGGTCTTCCACACCCGCATGACTCACTTCCGCCACCATCACTTCTCCAGTGAGCCAAAGTGTCACAACATACACCGGGTTAACCCCACTGTTGTCAACATTCCTCACATTTTCCCCAGAGTTCCTTCATGTTTTAGTTAGAGAGGATAGAAAGCGAGCGGACCTGATCCCTTGCCAGCAAGCCACGCTGCTGGGATATGCAGGGGTCGCCTCGGCTTACACTGTACTCCCCATACAAACTTTACGCCTTCACCCCGTACTGAACCGACCAACACCTCCAACATGTTCTACTGCAAATTCTAGTGGCTGTAACTTCACCACTGAAACACACACACACACACTAAAAGAATTACACAGTTTTATTCCCTTTTCTTAACAAGTTTGACCCAATAAACAATGAACTTGTATCAACATTTGTTTTTCCAAGTTGTCAAGAGTTTGTGGTCGTCGCTTGGGAATGTCATACTCAGTTACGTCACCCATGATCATATATATAGTTTTCTAACTAGCATGTCTCTTTAGAAACCTTTTTACATGTGTAAATAATCCATCTCTCGTGACACATCACTTACCAGGCAGTTGTCACCATTATCTCATAAGACTTACTGGCTCCCCTGATGACCCAGCACTACCTGGGAGGACGACGACTGGCAGGCCATGGTCCACAATATCCATACGTGTCTGTGTCTTTATCATCCGCCAGTGCAGTAGCAAAAACATGTACTACACCAATAACACGACTTGATCAGTGTCATCACCAAACACAATATTGCAATTTATAAGTTGCCTTAAGGAAAAAAAGACCCGCAAGAAATTGCCAAATCAATTTACACTTACAAATTAAGGCATTTCATCACAACACCATCATTATCATTCAATAATATCAATACCACCTGTCGGTAATACACAAGGCACCCATTTGTACCTCATAATTATACTGCAAGACGGGAGTGTGTGGGCTGTACCTGCTTGTCCTGCCTGAGGTGTGTCTTACAGTGTCAGCTGCTGCGCTCCCCTCACCTGCCTCCACCATCACCTCACTCAGCCCTGACGCCAACTACCACACACCTCATTACCCACGTCTTCTTACCACCGCCAAGACCGAATTCACGATGACTTTAAGTGTACCTGAAGGTGGGTGCTGTAGCTCGTATCAACCTTCACAGCTGTACATGTGACTCACACAGTAACAAGGTCATTGTTGTTTGTAACCCGCATGCCCAGTGTAGCGGGGATAATCAAGTATACCTTCAGAAACTAACCAAATTCTTCCCAGAATATTTCAGCAGACTTAATCCACCATGTTTTGAATATGTGTGTTGATACGAGTCACAAAGGCTGGGGCCCAACGTTAGCACTATGTTTACTGCTTGTAAACCTCTCATACGTTTCACTGAGTTAGTTTACATTGCATTTCACAACTGCACAGTATGTATTCATCTTAATGTACACACTTAAGAGCAAACCTTCCATTATATCCTGATGTATCTACGTATTTCGTGTCTACGGTCGACGGTGGTGGTGAAGCGCCTTGAGCAGTGTGTAGTGCTATAACTCCACCCTCGGGGCCCAGGCGACCAGTATCGCTCACCCCCGTCATCCTCCCAGCCTGCCATATGATTTACTTGTTACAATACGTCATTACCGCGGCTCAAACTACCCGTGTCAGTTGTAAAACACACATCTCGTAACTACTACCACCACCTAAAACTACCTGCTCCCTCCGTAATAAACTTAAGGTAGAGAGACTGGGGTCTGTAGTTATCCAGGTATAATGGTTGTAAACAGCAAGACCTACACTTATCTCAGAATTGGTTGTCACCAGGAAAGTTTTGATCGTAAAGTCAGATGTGAGGATGGCAGCAGCAGCTTACTTGCTATGCTGTAGGAGCAGCTGCAGTATACACACCCTCTAAGGCACACATCACCAGCCCTGACACTGAACTCGTTCACTCTGGCGTCTTCCCTTGCCTCTCATTTTACAGGTCGACGTCCACCCAAAAAAAAACTGAGTATTGTTACATCTTCCCCTCTCCTCCACCTCCCCCTGCTAGATATTCTCCCCGTCCCGCCATCTCCTCCAGGGTTGTGTACAGGCGCAAATTACAAGTGGTTGGCTGAATACAAGTACATTGTGCCAACATGCAAGTCTCCGCCAATCAAAATAAAGTGGCGTGTAGCAGGGAGGTCCAGACAGCTGCATACCACCACCTGCTGCACCAGGCGACCCCACCTGAGGACACACCATCTGGTGAACCAGCAGCATGATAAGGACCCTCCAGTAGTGCCCCACAAACTCAACCACCTGACGAGGGGACAGTGTAAGAGGGCTAGCACGTCTAGGAGTGGGGATGAGGAGGACTGACCCAGACACTGGAGTGGGGATGAGGACTGACCCAAACACTGGAGTGGGGATGAGGAGGACTGACTCAAACACTGGAGTGGGGATGAGGAGGATTGACCCAGACACTGGAGTGGGGATGAGGACTGACCCAAACACTGGAGTGGGGATGAGGAGGACTGACTCAAACACTGGAGTGGGGATGAGGAGGACCGACTCAAACACTGGAGTGGGATTTAGTCCAGTTGAAAAAACACAGAGGAGAGACCGGGAAGAGCCAGGCAGGCAGGCAGGGCGTGAGAGCCAGGTCGCTGTTAACACTTTTCAATTCTGTTTTTCAATGAGGGCTGAGGAGGCTTATGGCGCACCTCCCCTCTACCTGTATGAACTCTTTGAGTGGTGAGTTCCACAGGGTGAGAAGAGGGTAAACCTCCAGTCTCATTAACCCATGTAGTGTACAGGTAACATCTGGTGCCGGACTTAAGTTGAGCAACAAGCAAAAGACCGGCCCGAGTTGACAAATTTACCTGAAGATTTATTAGACGCGGAGAGATGAAGATGGAGCAAAAACTTGAAGGACTTAAGGAGAAGTGTGATGGCATTCACAGCCTCAACACACTTCATTATACACGATTAAATTAGGTGTAATTTCATTCAGCGAGAATCCTGTGTTCCTGGACACAATAAACTGTGGTCTTTGTCTGTGTCTCCTTTCCCTTGAATCATCATCACCTTGGTCCTCCTCTCAACCCCTGTGTCTCCTTTTACTCGTGATAAAACTGTCTCGGCCTTTTCATTACCCAAACATTCATCACCTCTTTTATCAGCTCAGAGAAAGGAGATGACAACGGCGAGGATATCCTCCGCCACGAGGAGAGCTAGAGCGAGCCCTCGGAAGGATGTATACTAGGATAACTTAGAGACAAGAAAAGCTGGGACTAGTCCATGACCAGAGACGCCGAGCTGGCTGACAACACAAAGACAGGATGGAAGGAGGGCCGAGATAAGCTCTGGCAGTCCTACGGTTGGACAAGACGGTCGATAGGAGTAAATATGAAGTGGCAGGGCAATCACGAGACGTGGCAGAACGACTAACTGGTTAGGAAAATGCACGAAGAAAAATGTGTTTAAAGAGAGTTCTTGCCATACCACGTGAGGCGACGAATGGAGAAGCGTGGGAGGGGTGAGAGGTGAAAGAGGAGGAGGAATGGGATAAGACAAGAGAGCCTGGTGATGGTGGCCTTCAACTTCACTGGTGGTGATGGTGGTGACCGGTCCTCGCCTCAACTAATGCCAGCCATGATACAGAATCAACCGCCGCCGGCCATAATAACCTTTATTACCACAATCATCCTTGTTTTTTCTCCCTAGGTACAAATCATCAAGGAAAACAAAAAACCCTCTTCCAAATTGAGCTTATTGCATAACTCCTTATCAGCCTAATACCACTCCTCCAGCCAATACTCTTAAATTAGAAAAAAATTACACCTACCACCCTCTCTTATATTCACAAGGCAATTTTCAATCTTATTTTCTCTAACACGACTCTTTTATGACCGTGTGAGGAGCCATGTTCTTGTGGGTGTTGGGTGACACACACACACACACACACACACACACACACACACACACACACACACACACACACACACACACACACACTTAGCAACTCGTAACCTCCTCGGATTCACCCATCTCCACCCTCAAACTTTCTCAGCCTCAGTTTTTCTTTCCAAAGGGATACAAGTTTTCTCTCCGTCTTGCCTCCCCGCACCTAATATATAAGCTCCCTGCACGCCAACTATCCTGCCAGCGTTCGGTCTGGGGAAGCATCCTCCCTCCACCGCAGCTAAGGTCGACCATCACCCACAATGGACTCGGGAATACCCTCTTAAAAAGCCGGAGTGGCTGAGGCCCCGGATGAGGGAATAGTGGGTGGTGCTTGCATGCAACACTTGACCGAGGTGCACGCAACTTGGTACAGCTGGTCACGGTGCTGGGCCACGGCACGCTAACCGGCTATCACTCTCCCGGTCGGCCCTAAGAGAACACACAACCCCCTCTAACAGGTAGGTGGGCCGCCAGAGAGCCATGAAGGCACACTAGCCTGTCAACACCACCACGAGGAGCAGCTGGCAGCAGGTGATGGTGACACGAGCTCCTCCAGGCAACTGAGGTCGCCACAACTACTAACACCACCTGAGAGCAAGAGTGGTTCTGGGAACCTAAATGTTGTCATCTCTCTCTCTCTCTCTCTGTCTCTCTCTCTCATGTGGGCATAGTCTCAGGTTCTTTTCTTCCTTGTGGCATAAAGTATAAAAACACAGTCATCTGGAACTTTTCAATACAACCTTTGCAAAGTTTAAAGATATTTTGATAACTGATAAGTATCAATGTCAGACGCCAGACAGTGCAACATATTAAAAAAAGGATTATTCATCACTACACCCAGCTACACGGACGCTACACCTCCCCGACACAGCAGCCCCTTCCACCTGGTCCACGCACCTGCACCTCCCACCACCAGACCTCCCTCCTATACCTGCATATTCCCACGCTACCACTACTTTAATCATACGCTTCCTTACTCCCCTAACACACACACACACACACGTATGCGTCATCAGCCTGGTCGTCTTCTCTCAACTCTACCCAACAACGTTAGCTAGAGAAGGTACAGAAAAGGGCCTGCAGAATCATGCTCGGCGCAGACTACTCCGGCTACAACAACGCTCTCTCCACCCTGGAAATGCCAGCCCTCAGTGACCTCCACCACCAAGCACTAGCAAGGTTTGGCAGTGGACTACTGCACCATCCTCGTCATCACCACCTCCTGCCACCGGCAGTCCCCCGCCCACAGTCCGCCACTACAACAAAATTCAGCCCATAAGAGCCGGCACCGATAGATATAAGAACAGCACCATCCCATCTATTGTTAATATAATAAACAAATCCTGATTTATGTACTGTACAGCCCTGTAAATGTATTGAACGCATATCATTATGTCTAAATCAAATGTAAGTTTGTATATTTTCAGCCACCGGCTGCAACTCTATTAATAAACCGTTTATTATTATTATTATTATTATTATCACACACACACACATCACTATACCCCCGCCCAGGTATAATAAAGTGATAAGTCATCTTCTATTATTACAATACATAACATGAAGCAAGGTCAGCTGGCCATCACCACCCACCACGGAGCAGCGGCTGATACCTTCACTATAGTCTGGTGGGTGTTGGAGGCTCAGGTGAATGATGAACAGGTCCTACATTCCTCCATCACCACAACCCCACAACAACAAACCCACACAACCTCAACTCCACACAACCCCACAACAGCAACAACAATCCCACACAACCACTACAACAATCCCACACAACCACCACAACAACAACCCCACACAACCACCACAACAACCCCACACCAACCACAACAACCACCACAACCCACAACACCACACAACCACCACAACCCCACACACCACACACACACACCACCAACCACATGCCACAACCCCACACACCAGCCACACACTCACATACATACTAACAACCACCCACAACACCCACCACAACACACAACCACCACAACAACCACACAACCACCACAACAACAACCCCACACAACCACACACTCACACACACCACACACACAACAACACACCCCACAACCACAAAGCCCCCACACAAGCCCACACAACCACAACAACAAATACACCACACAACCACAACCCCACAAAACCTCAACTCCACACAACCACAACATAAAGATAAATAAAAAACTCGAACAATAACCAACTACAAGGTAAAAAAAAAATAAAAACGAAAAACAAAAAACACTGACCCACACTACTAGCCAACGAGATGAATACCTGGAGTTCCTTCCACCTAACCCACACCGGGGGCCGCGAAATGATCCAGCATCCCCCCCGCCACCTGTTTAATACGACTCAATGATCCGCGATAGATAGATAGATAGATAGATAGATAGATAGACAGACAGACAGCATCGTCATCGTCTTCCTCACAATACACTACTTTTTTTTTCCCCTCCGGTTTAATCATCCAAAAATCGCTATTGTCATCTCCTCGGCCAAACTCTCCCCCGTTCAATCAGTTCCATGTAAGCAGGAACAAACAAAACACACGAGAGAAAAACAAAAGATTTCCCGCTCCTTAACATTACACACTGACGCAGAGAGAGAGAGAGAGAGAGTGGTATTGACAGGTTGCGTGCTGGGCGCCATCAACGTGCACGCTGAGTGGCCTGGGGGATGCTGGGGAAGAGGTGGGGGGAGGATGCTGGGGGAAGGGGAAAATGTTGGGGAGTGGGGTGAAGGATGTTGGGGAGAGTGGAGGATGCTGGGGAAGGGGTGAAGGATGTTGGGGGGAGGGGGTGAAGGATGTTGGGGAAGGGGTGAAGGATGCTGGGGAAGGGGTGGAGGATGTTGGGGGAGGGTGAAGGATGTTGGAGGGTGAAGGATGATGGGGGAGTGGAAGGGAGGATACTGGGGGAGGGAATGCTGGGGAGGGGAGAATGCTGAGGGAGGGAGAATGCTGAGGGGGAGGGGAGAATGCTGGGGAGGGGGGATACTGGGGAGAGGGGAGAATGCTGGGGAGGGGAGGATACTGGGGAGAGGGGAGGAGAGAAGCTGGTGAGAGGAACTGAGGATGCTGGGGAGAGGGGTGGGGAGAATGCTGGGGAGAGGGAGGGAAGAATGCTGGGGAGAAAGGGAAGGATGCCGGGGAAAGAGAGGGAAGAACTGGGAAGAGAATGAGATGTTGGAGAGGAGGGGAGGATGCTGGGGGGAGGGAAGGGGTGGAGGATGACGGAAAAATGAGGGAGAGTATGCTGGGGGGTTGTATCATTCTACGTCGGTAATGGCCGCTGGACCTCACCACTCAACACTGATCCAAATTCCAACCCTCCCCACCCTCTCCCACACTAACTAAGCTACACCCACCATCAGCCTGCTCTCCTCCCCCACACTAAGCTACACCCACCATCAGCCTGCTCTCCTCCCGCCACACTGTTATTTACATGTAAAATCTGGCTGGTTATGCATAAGCTAACAGGAGTTAAGTAAGAAAGGGACGTAATTTTTAGTAAGAACACCTCGCTAACCGGGTGGCAGTCTGCAGCTTACGGTATCATAAGCCTAGGAGACTAGAGTATACCTCCTGCAGCCCTAGGAGACCAGAGCATACCTCCCTGCAGCCTAGAGCATACCTCCCTGCAGCCTGCCAGCCTAGCCTAGGTCCAGAGTATACATCCCTGCAGCCTAGGAGTCCAGGTATACCTCCTGCAGCCTAGGACCAGACACCTCCTGCAGCCCACCTCCTGCAGCCTAGGAGTACCTCCCTGCAGCCTGGAGACCAGAGCATACCTCCTGCAGCCTAAGAGACCAGAGTATACCTCCCAGCAGCCTAAGAGACCAGAGCACTCCCTGCAGCCTAGGAGACTAGAGCCCTCCCTGCAGCCCGGAGACCAGAGTATACCTCCCTGCAACCGCGGAGACCAGAGCATACCTCCCTGCAGCCTAAGAGACCAGAGTATACCTCCCAGCAGCCCAGAGTATGCCTCCTGCAGCCTAGTAGACCAGAGTATACCTCCTGCAGCAGACCAGAGTATACCCCCATTGCAGCCTAGGAGACCAGAGTATACTTCCTGCAGCAAAGGAGACCAGAGTATGCCTCCCTGGGAGACCAGAACCTCCCTACAGCCTAGGAGACCAGAGTATACCTCCCTACAGCAGCCTAGGAGACCAGAATATACCTCCCTGCAGCCTAGGAGACCAGAGTATACCTCCCTGCAGCCTAGGAGACCAAAGTATACTTCCCTGCAGCCTAGGAGACCAGAGCATACCTACCTGCAGCCTAGGAGACCAGAGTATACCTCCCTGCAGCCTAGGAGACCAGAGTATACTTCCCTGCAGGCTAGGAGACCAGAGTATACCTCCCTACAACCTAGGAGACCAGAGTATACCTCCCTACAACCTAGGAGACCAGAGTATACCTCCCTACAGCCTAGGAGACCAGAGTATACCTCCCTACATGGAAGAAATGGTGTTGCCGGGTGCAGGTAACGGGATGAGTCTTCCCTTATTAGTATCCCCCACCTGTACAAAAACTCTTATCTGTAAGTAATAATTTATATTTTTCCCTCAAGCCCCTGACAGCTTTTTGTTTTACGACGCTGGCGAGAGGAGGCAAACTGGCCTACCGTAATTACAGTATCAAGGGATGAGCAGTTGATAAAAGACGTTTATTTAATATTTTAAGAACACCTCGCTGGGGTGTCAATCGGCAGTAAGTAAAATTCACTTACAAACAAACCCGGTAATCTGTTTGGGTTTATTTTTCTTCTTGCCAAACTTGACACAAGCCTGAGGCAGCGACCCGCCCGCTCCACCGCTCAAACATAATCACAATGTGCGTGTCCCTTCATTACCGAGCACCACAATCCCTACAGTTACCACCTGACCCTCCATTAACAATATCAATTCCCCACACCTCTCTTTTTAACCACAAGCAAGAACAATGTACAGTGTCCACACCCCGCCCATCAATATCCCGCCGGCAACAGTCCACCGACACACCAAATCCGTACATTTTCTACTGAACTCTGCCATTAGGTGTCAATATTTCCTCATGTACAAACACCCCGCAACAATAACGCATGATATACGACACTGAGGCACAAAGCTTGACCCTCGCGTCTGACCAATACATCTTAATATTTGATTCAAACCCCACAGTTAATGGAAACTTTGTGAGGGGAGCGAGTGTGTGAGGCAGGCGGGAGTGTCATAATATTGACAGAGTAAAAGACAAGATTGCGGGCTATATTTTTTATACATGTTCGTCTTTTACAAAGCGTACGTAACTTATGGCTGCGTTAGACCGTATATGTGCTACAGCTGACAATGGTACCGATATTTATATGTATGTTTCATGAATACGTAACACAGACACCACTACTATCCACGTTGCTTGACCCACCAAAACCAGGAGACTACATACCACCCTTCCCTGCGACCCCTCAAGCTCCTCCAACACCATTATATATTTTAAGCAATAGGGGCGTCAAAGCTATTACTCTAATGAAGTCCCGCAAGCCTGTCAAACTGATTAATGACGTAGGGAAGGTAACAGATCCTGGGCGGCGGAGGAACGTGGGTTGAAGGGAGGAACAGATGTGGTGCTTACACGGAGCGCTGGGCTTGTTGGGGCGCGTGTCTCATGTTCAGGTGGCTCTATAATACATACAATTATATGTGTTTATATCGTATACACTCTTGAGTATGTAATCACGGACTTCACCTGAATTCGAATCTAGTGGCAAGTCGCACTGGTAAGCGAAGCACCACGTGAACTACGACCCCGCCATTACACTGCATAAATATATCTTCTATTTTTCCACAACATTAATGAACAATAATTTTAGATCAAAGGTTCCAGATGATTTACTCACTATAGTTACACTCCTGACGGAACAAATAGTATTCAATCATGTCAGATAACATAATCACCTTCCCAACACATTTCAATAATGTTAACTTAATTTAGGAAACCCTGCGGACTACCTGCAGTTTTTCATCGTCACTATTGTGTTACTCTTATGCGTCCGTCCATACTAAATGTCGTTTCCGCTCCGTTCAATAACTTTATAAAGGATTTGTGGATCGTAACGAAATTTACTTGGTTACAAATATCTAGGTCGAGTATGGCAATCACCGTGTTCTTTATTTACCAAGATAATGACCGCTGCTGGATTTACAAGCTTGGACAGGTGTAACAACACCTTCACTGACTGTCTAAATTTATTCATACTTACTGTATATAATTACCATAATTTTTGTGTACAGAGGAGCCCCGGGGCGGCCACCGCGGACCTACACACTTTACACCAGTGAGGATGACCAGCCAATACAAGACCCGCCCAGAAGGCAGAGGTGCCATCTAGGGTGGGTGGTAATTAGCCTACCTTAATATGGGGCGAAGCAACTTAGCGAGGAGGTGTTGCAGACATTCCTGCACAACAAACGGCAAACAGGCAGCCCGCTGACGACGATACCAAGCGCCACCGCCCAGAGCTAGCTGGGCCGCTCCTAGTACACCACACACTAGTACACCACCACCACTGTTGTCACCACCTTCACTTAAGTGTACTACAACTGTCCTGTGTCACACTTGTTTGCTTCACCAAAACTAACACACCTTCATTTCTGCGACACTTGCCAACACACACACACACACACACAACGGCAAATACTTTTCTAGTTCACTATCGACAAAACTTCAACTATATCACATTTTTCTTCACATAAAGAGCAATATATTTTTAGTTCGCACTTTAATATAAAATAGGCCGATAAACTCCATGCATCTGACCTGAAAATGGGCCAAGAGTTTTCAAACAATTCTTAGATATACAAGTTATATATTTTTCTGATACGGGGATCACACCACTGAGCTCTTGCTTCCACGACGTTATCCCAAAATCCAGGAATAGGAGTGAAGTACAGGAGAAAGCACGTGGGTGTGCAGGCGTGGTGCGCAGATGCGATAACACAGCTGGAGCAAACATTAACACCGTGCGCACTGTGTAAGGGCCTGAGCCACACTGAGGCCACCACCACGAGTGCACAACGGGCTGGCTGCCACACCGCCACCCGCGACGACCGCCGCCACCACCACCACCACGGACTCTCCTCCACCACCACTCGTACCTCACCCGCCGCCGCCGCCGCCGACACCGACCCTGCCTGCCTGCCTCAGTGTGGACTCAACAAACCTACCTTGTTGTTACTGACTTGGACTACCTCATCCACATAGTCAAACACATCATACCCTTTTATACACCACAATCCACTGCCTTTACTCCCCTGCCATTTTAAAGTCCCTCCATTTAAAATATATATTTATTTCTACTCATATTTACTGAACAAACATATAAAACTATCCTGAGATAAGTGTTTCAGAGAGCCAGCCATGACGACCTTCAGCCGCAAGTGTCTTCCGTCCTCACGACCCCCAACCCCGTCCCTCCCCCCTGTCCCCCCCTCCCCCCCTCATCCTCCCTCCGCGCGCGCACACACCAGAGTTCCCGTTTTCCTTTACAACTCTGAAATGTCGCCAGCGGCACTCACTCTCACTGACTCTGTGTGTGTGTGTGTGTGTGTGTATAATGATATCCTTCATCTATGATAAAAAATAATACGAACGCCATATTACACACACACACACACACTGTACAGGTAGTTTGAGCTTTTCCCCATCTGGTTATTATATGTCTTATTTGTGTCACTTATGTTACTTGTATATTATTTGTAATTCGAAATCCATTCCCCAAATATGTAACTGTATATTTTCAGCCTTCTGGCTGCCAAGCTCTTTCAATAAACCGTTAATTATTATTATTATTATTTATTATTACACCTGTACCTGACTGTTCTGTTGCCTGATTACAGTGAGTGAGTGTGTGTGTGTGTGTGTGTGTGTGTGTGTGTGTGTGGGGGGGGGGTTTACCTGACTGTTACCTGTACAGTACTTGACCCTCCCTCACAACGAACACCAAACTCCCAGGAAACACTTAACACACGGAATCCTAATCTAAATTCAGTATATTCTATTCCTTTGTCACACACCTCTCTCGATGCTGTGATGAAAACTTGCCTAAGACTTTAATTAATTCAGAATACGATAAAATTCATCACCTTTCCTCCAGTCTGAGATTAGAAGAAAAAAAACTGACTTAACTCGGGTTTCCATAATGATTCGTTCCCGTGTGTATTTGTATGATAATTCTCTGACACGTTGAAGATTTTAATACACCCGGTGATAATTTGACACACGGGGGTATTTATTCATCTTATCAATCATGTTTGTCTATCAGTCGGTGGTGTGTTGATCTTGTCAGGAGGGACGGCTGAGGGCTCTGAGGTATAGTACCGTATGAATCCAGGTCCAATTTCCACCTTTCCATCCCTCCACACGGCTCCACATTCACCACCACCCCTCCACATCCACCACCCATTATCCCACCACACCTGTCACCACATCCACCATCACCCCTCCACATCCATCATCTACTATCCCACGACCCCTCCTCCACATCCATTATCCCACCTCCTCCAGCACCCATTATTCCATCACGCCTGCCACCACCTCCTCCACGCGCCACCACCTCCAACACGCCTGCCACCACCCCTCCTACACGCCTGCCACCACACCCCTCCTCCTCCACGCCTGCCACCACCCCTCCTCCACGCCTGCCACCATCTCCTCCTCCACATCCATTATCCCACCTCCCCTCCTCAACCATTACCCACTATCCCACCACCTATCCACATCCAGCACCCCTCTAGCCCCGACCTGCCACGTAGCGCCGTCAGTCACGACCCAAAACCAACAATCCAGAGAAACAAAAGACCATTTTTGTTCATGGCTGAGCAGATGTGTGTGTGTGTGTGTGTGTGTGTGTGTGTGTGTGTGTGTGTGACGAACTGCTAAAACGAGAGGCGCCCACTGCCGGCCACGTTGAGATGGAGGAGGCGAGAAGAGGGTGAAAGAAAGGAAAAAGAAGGGTGGAAAGAGGAAAGGAGAGGAGGAAGGGGGAGAAAGGAAGAGGAGAGAGAGGGAGAGGACGGGAAGGGAGGGAGGAGACGGGAAGGGACGGAGGGGAAAGAGAAGGAAGGAGAGAAAAGGGATAGAGGGAAAGGAGAGAAGGAAGAGGAAGAGAGGAAAGGAAGAAGACGGAAGAGAAAGACGGGAGAAGCAAGAGAAGGGAAGGAAGATAGCAGACGGACGGGAAATAGGATGAATGAGGGAAGGAAAAGGAAGAGATGAATGGAATAAGACGAAATGAAAGAGCAAGAAAAGGAACGAAAGAAGGAGGAAAGGGAGGGAGAAAAGAAGGCCAGGGAGAAGTGGAGGGAGAGGAAGAAGGGAGGGGGGAGGAGTTAAAGAGACGCTTGAGCAGGAGAAGGTGGAGGGAGGGAAGAAAAAGAGGAAGGGGAGATATAAGAGGAGACGATACAAGGGGAGGAAGAAGAAATGATTAAGGAGAGATGGGGGGGGGGGTGGAGATCCAGGAGGAGGAGGAGGAGTCAGGACGGGAAGGATGAGAAGCATTTTTACGAGCAATTCAATAAATCGCAAACAAATTACACTGAGTCCTTCTCTCCCCCCCTCCCTCCCCGGACCGAGCCCCTCCCAGTGTCTATCCTCTCCTTCCCTCCTCTTACGACCATACCCACTTTCTCTCCTCCTCGCGTCCCTCCCATCTCTTCCTCCCTGCGTTCCATCCCTTCCTTCTTCCTCGAGTCTCTCCCCTGCCTTCCCTTCCCTTTCCCTGCGTCCTTCCCCCTTCCCAGCGTCCCATCCCTTCCTTCTTCCCCGCGTCCCTTCGCCCTTCCCCCCCTCCTGCGTCCATCACATCCCCTCCTCCCTGCGTCCCTCCCCTCATTTCTTCTTTCCCGCGTCCCTCCTCCTCTCCCCGGGCCGAGGCGGAGATACAGCTCGCCTCCTCACTCAAAGAACGAAAGAAAAAAAAATCCATGTTGAGCACAAACGGCGATCTACAATAATACCCTTGAGCGGGAAGACTGCCATGGGAACAGCCATTCCTAGACGATAATTCTCCCAACGACGACAATCAGAAGAGACCATAAAACGCCAGATTGGGCAATAACTGTCCCGGTTTATGGAGTAGCAGTGGTTGTGCTAATGCGATAGTGCCGCACCACCAAGCAACCGTTCACCACCGTGCTCACTAAAACTTGACTTAGGTGATGGTCGAGGATCACTTACCAATGTGTACTTCATCCTCCATCAAGTGTGGGGAGAGAGAGAGAGAGTGATGGAGTTAACAGTAGCCAACACACCACTACCCATCACAAGTGTAGGCCAAGACACGTGCAGGTAGTGGTTAGATACGGACATCAATAATAACAAAACACACACACAAAACAATACTCCTGCAAAGCCCTAACATGACGGTACACCATAGCTACACCACAGACAAGACTTGAAAGGCCTCCTAACCACAACACGTTCTCACGGTCAAGCCACCGCCACTACCACCTTCTCCTCCTCCTGCCTTCAGGGTGAGTTGGTAAAAAAAGGAAGTTCAATTTGTGGGTTCGAAAGTTTCCTGTGAGACTATCTTATTATATTTACCTCTCACCTACTCCTGTCAATATTAATCTTACCATCTTCTCTATATATCTATCTAACTATGTTAATTCTCTCTAACTCCTGTCAATATTCTCTACCCCCTCTTTCTCTCTCTTCTGTGTGGGGTAGAACAGGAGGTAAAGAAACGTCAAGGAAAGGGAGGAATAAGAAGGGTCCGTAAAATTGGTATACAGGGCAAGAGATAAGCTCCTGACATAGAGCCTCACGTAACAGACGCGCTGGACAGGTACAAAGTGAATCCTCAACACATGTGTAAATAACGTCCTTTAGTAAATGAATACAAAAAATATGTAAAAAGTGTAAACATTCTCACTGTTCCTGCAACTTTGTGAAAAAAAAATGGCCATAAATATTTACGACCGCCAGTGTTTCACGTGTCTGTATGACATTTGCATTTTTTTTTACCAGTTTTAACACGGACTAGATTCAAGACTACGATTTTGTATTGAACTATGAAAAAAAATTGTAATTACATGAATAATTCAACAATGCAACTAGTGTTTTAATTCCGGGCGAAGGTCACAATGCAGTATTTTTGGGCGATCCAATATTTTCTGGTAAATCTTTTTTTTTTCTGTCATCGCAGTTCAACTCACACCAGTGGAGACACATAAAATATGATACAACATGGGAGAGAGAGACATAAATTAAAGATTTAGCTCAGTCGCCCTGTCTCTGATGCTTTCCGACGCCCCACCGTTTTCTTACACCTGAGGGAGTGCGGCCTACACCCACCAGAGGGCTCAAGGGATTGTTCTATTTATCCCTAGAGTGGCCACTACACTGCACACAGGAACCTAACTCAAAGTTTATTTACTGTTAATCCGTCCAACTAAACACGACGACACTCTGGTCATAGCAGAAAACACTGACAATGTTTAGAGTTTACGCACAATAATCGTTACTTTATTAACCAACACCTCGTATTTCCAGTTCCCTTTACAGGCTACGGAGGGAGGGAAGGGGGTGATGAGCCCCCAAATCAACACCAGGTAATCTTATCAGTGAACTCTCCATGGCGGGCGGTTTCAATTCGGTACCCCTGACTGCTTTTCTAGATATAAGAGACAAAAACCACCTCCTAGACATGAAAACTCTGTGGATTCACCTGAAAAACACACCACGAACCCAGGAGACACTGTGTCGAGGCCTTAACAAGAGAGACAGAGTGTACGCATTTCAGTATAATCACCGTTTACATACACCTGAAGATACGAACCATCCTCGACAACACCCACGTCAGGTTAGTGAGAGACAGGATCGACTCCACATGCTACAGTAGTCCTCGAGACCTACCTTGTTGTTGTTGATCTTGGGCGGAGGCGGTTTCTTCTTGGCGGGGTCGGGTTTAACTCTGTCCGGGAAGGGGTCGAGCTTGCGTGTTCCAGCCTTCTCCGACGCCCGCACGCACCGCTGGGAAAAAAAAAAAGAACATTACATACATTAGTACCGACATTATTCCCCATTAGGCCAACCACACATCACAAAGACGTCATACACGAACATAAACTTATCATTAACATAAGATTAGTTACCTCCAAAAATACATAAATTGACTTAATACTCATACATGTTCATAAATTACCTGCATTACATCTGACAACATATTCTCTCCAGTGCAAAAATCAAGGAGTAGGAATGTCACTGTCTATAGCCGAGGCATAATTTTCTGCCAAGGATATATACTCACACACCAGCCGTAAAGATCCACAACCACAACCATTTTCTGGTGATGACTGTACTTATGACGCCGTCTCTCTCTCTCTCTCTCTCTCTCTCTCTACACACACACACACATAAACTGTTTCACTCTCTGCAACAAAGGATCAGCTCCGACACATCCAGATAATCCTGAATAAGTGGAATCGGGAGTAACATCATGGAGGATTCCGCTGTATATATTTTTACAAAAGACGGCCATCAATTCTCGCGAGGCCGACGAGATCAAGCTGGTCGTAAAGCCTCCGGGAGTGGATTAGTAAGCACTCAGGCGTCACTCGGCAACAGCGACATGCGGTTTGGGAGACCCATCGCTTCTAGTTTCGACACAGCGGCATTCGCATGTAAATATTTCCTACGACACGACCCACTCAGCCATTGTTAACGTGGACGACACACGCCACTAAGCACACGCCCGCCTCGACCCTACACAATTTTCCGAGAGGTAAATCTCCCCTTGCTCAGAGAACCAACACATCCCGGGGAGAGATGTGAGTTGCAAGATTGACAATCCAGAAACAATTGCCTCACAGTACGGAGGAAAAATACCTGAAAGCATTTGTCAACGATGCTACACAATTTCCTGCAGCAAATCTACCTAACTGGAGCCTGAAAGGTGACGTTACTGAAACAATTATAACGTTGAACGAGAAACAACGCCAATAGTCTCCTACATGACAGAATTTTCCCAAGTAAAAATTATCCGCTATCAGAATTGAGACAGGTAGCAGGGAAGGAACACTTTAACAGGGTGATGACACACACACACACACACACACACACACACACACACACACACACACACACACACACACACACACACACACACACACACACACACACACACACACACACACACACACAACTGTACAGCCCTGTAAATGTATTCAACGCATATCATTATGTCTAGATCAAATGTAAGTTTGTATATTTTCAGACACCGGCTGTAACTCTATTAATAAACCGTTTATTATTTTATTATTATTATTACACACACTCAGAAATAAAAGAGGGAAAAAATATGCTGCCGGCCCTAACACTGCAACAATCTTTTAGCACACACTTTTATAATCCATCACATTACCGAGACAACAAGTGGTAATTTTCCTCACAAATAAGAGAGAGAAAATTACCACCAATTTTGAGGACAATTCCATTAACCTTTTTGAGTCTCCATCTCGATAACTATCCAAGCGACAAAAAAAAAAAGAATTACGACACGCCGACCAGACTTAACGGTGAGAAAGTGGTCAACCGCAAGTGGTGATAAAACATGTTCACGACTCGTCAAAAGGGTCGTTCAAATGCCCCACCTTAAGTAATTCTTCAAGATTCTAATGGCGTTTAGTGTTATGGGTCAATAAAATATATATTTGAGAGCGGGACTGTTGTGATGATGGCGACGTGTACCTCCGCCATAAACGGGTACAGTATTTATCCCCGAAGAATCTGGCATCCATTATTTGTTCCCGGATACAGGTATTACAACATTAAATAAGCGTATAAATGGATGGTTGAGCGTGTGTTATTCCTTCCTCCCTTTGTGTGCGTGTGTGTGTGTGTGTGTGTGTGCCTTTACATCTTTCAGTTTGTCAGTGTGTTTATTTTCCTATTTGTTTATCCATTTAACGCATATATCTGTAATACACTGCGTTCATCTCTCTCTCTCTCTCTCTCTCTCTCTCTCTCTCAACTTGGCCAGCGTCCGACCACCTCTCCCGCGTACCCTTATCTCCACAGAGCGTCAGCGGCACAAACGGAGGATGATTTAACATTTCCAGTGAATAGGAATAATTAGCAGAGCAAACACCTGACAGCGGGTGTCTCGTTACTGCCAACAACTCCAGCTAACCTCCCGTTCACTGGTCCAGTCCGTCACAATGCAGCGCTCAAGTGTAAAAGTGTAATGTTTTTTTTTTGTTTTTTTTTAGGGGTGGGGTTGGGGTGCGGGGTGGGGTGGGGTGGGGTGGTGGGGGTGCGGTGGGGGTGCGGTGGGGTGGGGTGCAGCAGCTTGTCTTTCGTGTGAGTGGAATTAGCACCGAGTCTTTCGTTTCTTCGTGTATAAATGACGTGGTGGTGCAATTGTCTGTACACACTTATTTGGGGGTATTGTTTATGTAACCGATTGTTTTAAAATCTCTGCACTACACTATACTTGTATCGGAACATGATGTGTACATACTTTATGAGTATACTGTTAACGTCATACATCGCCTTGAAATCTCTGTCCTTGAAGCTGTACGTGACTTCAAGGACAGTGATTATGAATGCAGTTCCAACCACATCACCTCCTTGAGTAAACGAAGATTAGTATTCAGTATGCTATATCCGCCCCGCCCCTTACGTCTCCTCGAGGCTGCAAGACCCACTTTCACTTATCATGGCTTAAATGGACCGAGCGCCCTACCCCTTACCCTACACACTCTTCCCATTAAATGTATCGGAACTGACTTGTGTGAGGAGGAGGAGGAGGTAGACAGCAGCGGCTTTGATCACACGTCTTGGTTGGATGTCTTGGGTCACACGGCTCACCAGTCTCCTGTCAATACCTCTCACCTCACCCCTCTCTCACCGCTCCATTCCCTTTCACTCCTCTTCCTCTTACTTTCTTTCCACTCTCTCTCACTCCTCCTCCACCTCCTTTCACGTTCTTTCAATACTCTCACCCTACCCGCTTTCATTCTTCCTCCACCTCCTCCTTTCATCTGTTTTCATTACACTCACCCCACTTTCTCTCTTCGTCCTCCTTTCCTTCTCACTATTAATCTATATACCTTCTCTTCCATCTTCCATTCTCTTCTTAGACAACTATCCTCATCCCTATCCTCTTACCGTCACAGTCTTCCCGTCAGGTATCCACACGTCCCTCATCACGTTTCCTCCCGCACCTCCCTGTTACTGTCTACACACCGATTTATCTCCCTGGTGGCCCGGCCGATTTACTTTCCCCCGGTCGAGGTTCTCAATTCATTTCGGAATGGCAGGAAATAAATTCAAATGGCCGGTAAGGGTTGGCGGAGGATGAGAGGATGACGACCTTCCGGAAAATGTTTGAAATGCAGACTCTCTCTCTCTCTCTCTCTCTCTCTCTCTCTCTCTCTCTCTCTCTCCACTATCTTTTATATCCCTGCTCCCTTTATTTACAGTATTATCCGCATCAGAGGATATCCATTCCCATCATTCCCCTCTGTCCAGCTGTTCATTCTCATTCTCTGTACCCATTTGTAACACCCCATGACCACCTAATTCGACACTCATGATATCACATTCTCCCAGCATTCTACACTTATGACTTCCAACCCCCCCCCCTGCCTCTGCGTCCTCGGCATTCCTCTCATTGTCACCCCCATGACCTCCAACCACCACCACCACCACTTCACTTGGCAGCCTCACCCCCATCACTTTATATATAAGGTTCCCCATTCATCTGAGACTCAAGCTTTCCAGAGTCTCCCCTACACTACACAGCCACATCCATTCTCTCTCTCTCTCTCTCTCTCTCTCTCTCTCTCTCTCTCTCTCTCTCAGATCTACGGCCATGATTCTGGCTCCGTCATAAGACCAAACTGACCTCTTTATTCTGCCTTTCTCCTCCAAAATGGCAGTAAATTTTGGCGTGTGCGTGTGTGTGCATGTGTGTGTGTGTGTAATAATAATAATAATAATAATTAACGGTTTATTGAAAGAGCTTGACAGCCAGAAGGCTGAAAATATACAGCTACATATTTGGGGAATGGGTTACGAATTACAAATAATATACAAGTAACATAAGTGATACAAATAAGATATATAATAACTAGATGGGGAAAAGCTCAAACTACAGTGCATTTCAACTTAGTGACAGTGCAAGAAGTAGTGTGTGTGTGTGTCACTCTCTCACTGACCCCTCTACCTCGTGTATACCCAATGGCATGGTTCCAGCAGCAGCCGCAGCCCACTTCACCTGCCACCTCAAGTGTAAATGATTACCCCACCACGAGTTACCAGGACACTCTACGTCCCCCCTCGAGGGCAACACACGTGCTCTTCCCCTCCTTAAGCGTCACCACCAGTAAGTATATCTCCGACCGATACTAAATCCATCTCACTATTGTTCACTGATTTAAGTGATGGGAAACAATGTGAGAATTACCTCTTAACAGGTCTTTGGATGAGAAAACTAGTGTCTCAACAAATCCAACATGACCCTAAGACCTACCAGTTGGATGCCTCAACAATACTTAATATCAATGCGCGTTTCCCCCCACGGGTACCAACCACACATCTCTCCCCCACGGGTACCAACCACACATCTCTCCTTCCATGGGTACCAACCACACATCTCTCCCTCCACGGGTACCAACCACACACATCTTCCCCCTATAGGAACCATCCGTTTTCCTCCCCCTACAGTGGCCACCTCGACTGACGCACCAATACAGACAAGCAGTTAATCCCGAGCGTCAGGAGGTGATCAGCGGTGGCAGGTGGTGGGTGTCGACCAGGTGAATAACGAGAAGGTAGTGAGTGACGGGTGGCGTGTGACGGGCAGCGTGGGTCGGCCGTCACCACCACCCATGGGCTCTACAACAACCCACGGCAACATCGTCACAGGTAATGAATTTGGAGGCCAGGTGTGTGTGTGTGTGTGTGTCAGGAGGACGTCACCGCGTGTCCACACTAGCCAGCCACTGACCACACACACGTGCACCAGCTCCTCACATTGTTCTCATCACCGCTACAGCTACTGAATTAATCAGCTTAAATAATATCAAGATCAAGTGGCTCATCTACATAATCGATCACACCTGCTAATATATTAACCTTACATAAAAAGATCAACAAAGATTTATGCCAAGTCAGGTCATTATCAAGACAGGTCATTATCAAGTCAAAGTCATTATCAAGCCAGGTCATTATCATCAGTTACAACCGCGCATTTATTAAACTATAAAGCAAATATCCACATCATCAATTATTAGAGCTGCCGAATTATCGAGATTATAATCGAATAAAAAAAAACATGATACCCCATCAGTAACAATTATTGGCTTATCAACATTAAAATCAACAATGAAACTTTAATAATAATAGTAATAGTAAAAAAAAAATAGGGCTGGGACGAGTAACAAGATAATACTAATCACCTCGACCGCCACTGTCTCCTTAAGAGTTTAATACAATAGTCTTTTAACACACTAAATTAAATGTCGGTCACAGAGATAATATAATTTGCGATATCTCTTAAGGTCGAGAGAGAGAGAGAGAGAGAGAGAGAGAGAGAGAAGAGAGAGAGAGATCAAACTCGATTTAAATTGTGAAAAGACGAAGACGAAAACAGGAAAGAAAAGAATAACAGAAGGAAACGCGTAGTGGTACGGCGGGGGGGAGGAGGAGGGGAGGGAGGAGGAAGGGAGGGAGGGAGGGCGGATAAGTGATAGTGAGAGGCCCTCCCAGGTATTATTGTAGCGTCCATCACCTGGGCTGTCTGCTGGTGGTGGTGCTGGGAGGAGTGTGGGTGTAGAGGAGTGTGGGTGGGAGGAGGTGGTGGCTAGGAGTGTGGTCTAACTGGGAGGAGGGTCTAGCTGGAGGAGTGGGTGAAGCTAGGAGGAGGTGGGTCTAGCTGGGAGGAGTGTGGTCTAGCTGGGAGGAGTGTGGTGAAGCTAGGAGGAGGTGGTCTAGCTGGGGGAGTGGTGAAGCTAGGAGGTGGTCTAGCTGGGGGAGAGGTGGCTGAGCTGGGAGGAGTGTGGGAGGAGGTGTGGGCTGGGAGGAGGTGGTCTAGCTTGTGAAGAGGAGTGTGGTCTAGCTGGGAGGAGGTGTGAAGCTAGGAGGTGGGTGAAGCTAAGAGGAGTGTGGTGTGGCTGGGAGGAGGTGGTGAAGCTAGGATCTAGCTGGGAGGAGTGTGGTCTAGTGGGAAGCTAGGAGGAGGTTGTCTAGCTGGGGGAGTGTGGTCTAGCTGGGAGGAGGGTGAAGCTAGGAGTGTGGTCTAGCTGGGAGGAGTGTGGTGAAGCTAGGAGGAGTGGTCTAGCTGGGAGGTGGTCTAGCTGGGAGTGTGGTTTAGCTGGGAGGAGTGTGGTGAAGCTAAGAGGAGGTGGTCCAGCTGGAGGAGTGTGTAGCTGGGAGTGTGGTCTAGCTGGGAGTGTTAGCTGGGAGGAGGTGGAGCTAAGAGGAGGTGGTCCAGCTGGGAGGAGTGTGGTTCTAGCTGGGAGGAGGTGGTGGTCTAGCTGGGAGGAGGGAGCTGGGAGGAGGTGGGGAGCTGGGAGGAGGTGGTGGAGCTGGGAGGAGGTGGTGGAGCTGGGAGGGTGTGGTAGCTGGGAGGAGGTGGTGGAGCTTGAAGGAGGTGATGGAGTTGGGAGGAGTGTGGTCTAGCTGGAAAGAGGTGGTGGAGCTGGGAGGAGGTGGTGGAGCTGAGAGGAGAGTGGTGGAACTGGGAGGAGGTGGTGGAGCTGGGAGGAGGTGGTGGAGCTTGAAGGAGGTGGATGGAGCTGGGAGGAGGTGGTGGAGCTGAGAGGAGAGTGGTGGAACTGGGAGGAGTGTGGTGGAGCTGGGAGGAGTGTGGTGGAGCTTGAAGGAGGCGATGGAGCTGGGAGGAGGTGGTCTAGCTGGAAAGAGGTGGTGGAGCTGGAGGAGGTGGGTGGAGTTGGAGAGGAGAGTGGTGGAGCTGGGAGGAGTGTGGTGGAGTGTGGATGGTGCTGGGAGGTGGATGATGGTGCTGGTAGGTGGACGATGGTAGGGTGCTGGATGGTGTTGGTAAGGGATGGTGGTGCTGGAGGTGATGATGATGCTGGGTGCTGGATGATGGCAGGTGAGGTGGATGTTGGTGCTGGAGGTGGATGATGGTCGGGTGCTGGATGGTGTTGGTAAGTGGATGATGGTGCAGGAGGTGGATGATAGTGCCGAGGTGGATGATGGTGCTGGGATGGATGGATGATGGAAGTGGATGATGGTCGGGTGCTGGATGGTGTTGGTAAGTGATGATGGTGCCGGGAGGTGGATGATAGTGCCGGAGGTAGATGATGGTACTGGAAGGTGGATGATGGTGCTGGTAAGGATGATGGTAGTGGTGCTGGATGACGGTGCTGGGCTGGATGGTAGTGATGCTGGTGACGTTTCCGGGAGTCTTCCTCACTGAGCCCCTCTTTATTAAACAGTCTTTACCTCTTCACCACTGACCTACTCTCTTCCTCCTCTTACTGCTGCCCTCCTAATCCCCAGCTCTTCCCTCACCCCCATCTCCTCCTTCCCCTTTACTGCCCCATCTCCTCCTCCTCTTCCTCCTCCTCTCAACGTTTTTTTTTTTACCTCTTTTGCCTTCACACTTCTTCCCATTACTCTTGTTCCTCCTTTATCTTATATTCTTTTCTAATCTGTGTTGCCAGTTCCTCTTTCTTTATGTACGTCTTCTTTTTACCTCTTTACCTCTTTTACCTCTGTCTGTCTCACAAACACGTTCCCCCACACACCATAATAATAATCATCATCATCACCATCACACACACACCATCACTATCAGAAGCACCACATACATCCTCATCATCTTCATTATCACACACATCATCATCATCATCATCATCACAATAAAATAACCCTGTCATTGTTTTTTTGTTTTTTGTAGAGATAAAAAATGAGATACACACAATTGACTGGATAAAACAGCGTAACATACGGTTTAATTACAATGAAAATCTCTAGTTCGACGAGCAACAAAAATATCACCGAATAATCCCAGTTAAATTACATGTCAGTAGTGAAATAAAACGGGAGGGAGGGGTGGGGGGGAGGGGGGTCCTTGTACAGAATTAAATGCATATATTTAGTGAACAAAACCCAACCGGGAAACTCATGCGCTAATAAAAAATAATAAATAAAATAAAAAAAATAAAAACCCCACAAACATGGGAATACAAAATGATTACTCTCAGTAGCTAATTCCATCTGATGACTAACCTAACCTAACCTAACCTAACCTAACCTAACCTAACCTAACCTAACCTAACCTAACCTAACTCCCCGGGTAGCGTTAGGGTGTTAAATCATCAGGTGAGGTAAGCTTGAGGGGGGTGGCTAGTCTTCATGTGAGCCATTATAATACATGTACACTTTCACCGTAATCATAATTCAACACGGTGTACACATGTCCAGAAAGTGTACATATATGACTGTAAGACACCCAGCCTCCACCAGCGAGTGTACACAGTATTAAGGCAGTACACTACAATGTACAGTTAACACCAAGGTCGACAGATAACCTTGGTAACACGTAACTCGGCTATCAATAACTAAATGAGAGAGAGAGAGAGAGAGAGAGAGAGAGAGAGAGAGAAAATAGATAAATTGAGAAAAAAGATATATAGAAAGAGAGAAAGATAGAGATAAAGAGAAAGCGATAGACTAGAGAAAGAGAAATATGCCCAGCACCACCTCGCCTCCGCCACTATAAACCACCACTCGGCAATTGTACCACGATCAACAATGAAAACTAAAAAAAAAAAAAAAAAAAAGAGAACTAGTGTGTTATTTGTAAAGCCTCTCATTACGTGCCAACCAGACCTGAAAATATATGTATTTATGGAGCAAAAAGTTCTGTAATTGTCAGGGCTAATTCATACAATTATCCGGGTGATGCTGACTGGTACCCCATGAGAGGGAGAAATGTGTCTTAAAGTCGGTGTATGTGTCTCGTAAACTGTGCTCGAGTGAACCACATTAAGACAAAACCATCGTCGATCACTGGCAACACACAACAATGTGGAGGAGGAGGATGTCTGGGGTCGTAGAGCTACACCCTCCACCGTATAGAGTCGGGAGAGGCGAGCAAGGAACACCCCCACCACTACTGCTGGGGCTGAGTGGTGAATGTTAGGGAGAGGAGCAACACATCAATATAGTGTTGGATAGTGAGTGTTAAGAGGACGGGGCATCACTCGTGCAAGTGGTGGATGGTGAGTGTTAAGAAGAAGGGGCATTACTCGTGCACCTGGTGGATGGTGAGTGTTAAGAAGACGGGGCATTACTCGTGCACTGGTGGATGGTGAGTGTTAAGAGGATGGGGCATCACTCGTGCAGCTGGTGGATGGTGAGTGTTAAGAGGACGGGGCATCACTCGTGCAGCTGGTGGATGGTGAGTGTTAAGTTGTTGGCGGGGCATTACTCACAGCTGGTGGATGGTGAGTGTTAGAAGACGGGCATTACTCGTGCAGCTGGTGGATGGTGACTCGTGCAGCTGGTGGATGGTGAGTGTGCAGCTGGTGGATGGTGAGTGTTAAGAGGACGGGGCATCACTCGTGCACCGTGCAGCTGGTGGATGGTGAGTGTTAAGAGGGCGGGGCGGGGCATCACTCGTGCAGCTGGTGGATGGTGAGAGTTAAAGAGGACGGGGCATTACTCGTGCAGCTGGTGGATGGTGAGTGTTAAGAGGACGGGGCATCACTCGTGCACCTGGTGGATGGTGAGTGTTAAGAGGGCGGGGCATCACTCCTACACCTGGTAGATGTTAAGTGTCTGGGGCAGCGTGTCATCTGAGCCCCGGAACTCGGACATACATTCACGCCACCACAAGTCAAGCAGTCATTAGTCCACACTCTCCTCCTCTCTAATTTACATCCCCACATCATTTTTTTTTCTCCCTCGGTTAATTCATCCCCGTCAAAAAAAGCTTCGTGGTGAGTTATAATAATTAGAGGGTAGCGGTAGCGTGGTGTCTGGCGGTGGTTTGGCAGCCCGCAGCGGCAGGAACCACCTGAAGGAGTTGGACCAGCAAGACCCGCCTGCCGCTCCACCACCAGTCATTACACCATTATTACACACACATTTCGCTTCACATTTCTCACACATGGTGTTATTACCGGTAATACAAAGCAACACTCACGGATCCTTACAGTGAAATACAACGAAATAAAAGACGCAAAACACCGGTGCTTCTGGCCAGGTAACTGCGTAAGAGTACTCTATGTGACGCCAGAAAACAATGAGTGAGAGGCGGCGGAGTAAGAAATGACATCTATTACCAACGCTGGGCTGCCTTGTTGTGTGTACCTGAGGCCGAGCGGCGACGGTGGTGAGACCGGCGGAGCACGAAGCCACATCCGTCATTAACCGAGACAACGATCTGGTGTACAGGTGAGATTTCCCCCCCCCTCCCAGCACGCACGCACGCACGCACGCACGCACGCACGCACACACACACAGTTCATGATGACTTTCCCTCCAAAGTCACCAACATCTTACCTCCTCCTCCCATTCACGCTTCCACACTAACCTACTGACCTAAATATTTATACCTTTCAAGCATAGACGAAATATACCAATACACTGTACAGCTAGTATGACTACGACACCTTACTCCGATATACCTAAATGTGAACGAACAATCCAACAGTCTCACGTGCCCCAGTTTGGTCTAGTTAGCGTGGGTTAGTTAAATTAGGTTACATTGAATAAACTGTATTAATTTATGCCCACCTAAGAGAAAACCCGAGGTAATGACCCCCTGGCCGACGAAAACTTAGCTGCTAATTGCGGCTTAATCGACAAAGTTCCCCGATCGAGCAAGACTTTTAGTGTGTGTGTGTGTGTGTGTGTGTGTGTGTGTGTGTGTGTGTGTGTGAATAAATTAAAACAGTATAGGCCCTTAACACTTGCAATCTTCACCATGTCTCCTGTACGTAATTATTTTTCTTCTCGTCATTTCTTAAATCGTAAACAAACTTGACACAGGAGGAAGTCATCAATGCTCCTGAGGTCAGCCACACATTCACCCTGGGGGCTTGATGCTTCACCCACCGGCAATACACGACAAGATAAGTATGGTTATAGAGGTGGCAAAGACAGCTGGTGTGTATAAGGGTGACAGGCAGGTGCGTGTAAGGTGTAGGAGAGCAGGTGGTTAACACGCAGCTGTGTATAATGAGGTGACAGAAAGGTGTTGTACAGGTGTTGATACCTCTTCCCCTCTCACAACATCCACCATTTGCACCCTCCCTAGCTGGTGTTAAGGGAAGAAACACGAGCTAGGATGAAGGAGATGAGAGACCACACAGACGACGAGGAAGAAAGGAAGACGAAGACAGAATATGGTAAATAGACAGATAGACAGACTCGCAGGGGAGGAGGGACAGGCGAGACGTGAACGGAATGACACAGAGACACCTAAAATGGAACTACACTGTCAAGGTGAGTGAGTGAGTGAGTGAGTGAGTGACAGTAGTATTAGCGTGATAAGATGAGAAGGAATATGAGGGTGTGACAAAAGAAGATATGGAGAAAGACACAAGAAAAGAGGAAAAACGTGATGGTAAGACAAGGAGGAGAGGGGAAGGAGGCGACGTGGGTGATGCGGGTGGGTAGGGAGGGAGGGAGGGAGGAAAGTTGTTTGCCTGGCCGACTGCAAAGTTATGAGGGAAGGAAAATGTGAAGTGGCAGAAGACGAGAGAGCTAGACTTGAAAAAGAAAGTAAGAGAACGCAGGAGGAAGAGAAAAGATTGAGAGAGAGAGAGAGAGCCCAGGAGTGAATGATATATCTGCAGGTAATAACACGGTGAGGCCCGGTAATGAGCGGCTGTCCCACGCCCAGATGACGGCATTTTACCTCAAAACCACAGCTATTGAATGAACAATTACACACCCGCTGACACACCCTATTTATGGCTAGCAATCAGGCTTCGGAGGCTTATAACTAGCTCACGCCCTCAAACCAAACCGCCAGAGAGAGAGAGAGAGATGCATTTGTATGTGTTTTTAAGTAGTTGCGAGTGTATGTATGTATGTATGTGGACCCGGATGTGTGTGTGTGTGTGTGTGTGCACCACCATCACGGAAGGGCACACATTACCCCGGCCAAAACACCATTATTTGCTTGAACTACCACCAAACCTTCTTCCCCGCCTCCTCCTCCTCCTCCTTCTTCCTTATTTCTCAAGCCCCCTCTTCTCCTTTCCTTCCTTCCTCCTGGCTACACACACACACACACACACACACACACAAAAACACACACACACAAAAACACACACACACACACACACACACTGCTGAAATCTGCGCCTCGAGTCAGCTGAATGAAAACTCGTTAAGAATCAATCCCTGGCATTACTGTATCGTTGAGCTACCCAGTGTTGACCGTCTCTCTCTTAGCTCCTCCATCGTCAATAAACAATGCTGGACGGTGTCTCTGATCGCTTCCGCCTCCACAATTTAGTAAATAGAATGCCAAGTCCGATAAAAGACGCGTGAGTAATATTTTTATTTATTTATATATTTTTTGAAAGCAGAGAGAGAGAGAGAGAGAGAGAGAGAGAGAGATTTAAGCCAGTGTTTTCATTTTATTTATTTATTTACTTATTTTTGGGGGGAAGAGAAGATAAATGTATATATACAAACAAGTTAAATTTACTGTCCATTCCGTCTCTTTTTTTTGGTGTGTGTAAGGGAAAATAAATGTAAATAAACAGAGAGAGATTAAAGTTATAATACTGTTTTATTTTTTTAGGTCCACTGAGAGATCAATAGAGGAAGGCGGTGAGGAGAAGAGCTAAAGATATGAGAGAGAGAGAGATGGCAGCTGTATAATCCCCGACACACACACACACACACACCACATAAACTCTAACAAAGGTGATTTACCAAACGGTGTATATAATCTTGAGCTTCCCCCTTTAATGAATTGGTGGGGTGACTATACCTTCAGGACCACGCACTCACACACACACACACGCACGCAACCCCACACATCATTACATACTCACCAATCCCCCTCCCCTCCTCCTCCTCTTCATACAGGATACAACCTCACTGTCTAACCCTACGCCACCTCGAACCTCCACAAAATTTATTAAAATACATCAGCCACACACACACACAGTCCTCCCCCCATCTACTCTTAACCCTCATCCCCAACCCCTGTCTCTCCCCTAACACCCCTCCCCAACCCCTATCTCTCCCCTAACATAACTCCCCAACCTCCATCTATCCTCCTCCCCTCACCCCCCCCCAACCCATCTCTCCCCAACCACATCACACCCCCACCCTCCCAATCTCTCTCCCAACCCCTGTCTCTCCCCACCCACCATCCTCCCCACCCCTCCGACACCCCCATTACATCATAACAAGTCGTGTGGTTTCAACAGACAAGTAAATTAAGTGCTTATAAATTACAGGCTTGAGCTCACGCGACAAATCAACCACAAATCCACAGACTTCCGAACGCCCGAAAAGCCACAGATCCGAACCCCCGACCAAACAACTATGAATCTGAACACACGGATCCGAACACTCGAATAACCACGGATCCGAACACCCGAACAACCACGGAATCGAACACCCAAACACACAATGGGTCCGGAAGCTTAAGCGCCTGAGGGTGAGTGAGGGCTAAGACATATGCCAACTACAACTTAGTGTACCTCCCGACGTTATCAATTAATGCTCCTTAAAATTCATTCATGCACGGCCCCTGCTGCGTCCGTATCTCGCTAATATGCTTGCCCGCGGCGCCACCATACTGAGGAGGTCGCTGCGGCCAAAAAAAAACAAAAAATCACTTATAAATTTTGGGTGCGTGTGACGGTATACGGTGAAGCTGGTGACAGTAACTGTGGTATGATAACGGTAGTGATGGTCATATAACAGTGACGGTAATATAACAAGAGACAGGAGGGTGACGGTAACATAAGTGACTGTAGGGTGGCGGTAATATAACAGTGACGGGAGGGTGACTGTTGGATGAGGGTGGATAAACCGTCACATCTGTTGAATTAGTGTGATGGTGTGGAGGTGGATCTAATAGGCATGACGACCCGTTAGGAACAGCCGGCACTGCACTCGACCGCCTCCACTTCCCCAAATAAAGTTAGGTACCCATTCTCAGCTGGATCGACTGGGGGTGCCACGAAGAAGATGAAGAAGAAGAAAGAGAGAAGAAGAAGAAGAAGAAGAAGAAGAAGAAGAAGAAGAAGAAGAAGAAGAAAGAGAGAAGAAAAGAAGAAGAGACAGAAGAAGAAGGTTTGGATGGGAAGCTGCTGTGCCCTTTGAACAAGTGATAAACCACAAATCAAACTCAAAATAAATCCACCTAAAACTAACCTAAACCTCACGCAGTAAACCCCTTTAATTAAACCCTCACACGCATAAATAACACACTAGCTACACCCAGTAGAGTTATGTCCCTGTAAACTAGTCCCCCCACTACCCCCCATAACATAAATTTCAGTTAAAACACGATAAAAAAACCTGTAGTCACACTTCTATAAACCTTTGATATCCCTTTACCACCTTAAACCCTGATAAAACATGACAAAACTCCCCTAGAAACCAAATTAAACCCAACTAAACACGACACAAAAGATTCTGTAAAAATAACTCTATAAAAATTGGATAAACCAAAGCACATTAAACCCAGATAAAACACGATAAAAAATATACATCTCAGCGGACACAACCCAATGAACCTTTGATAAACCCTACCACATTAAACCCTCCTCCTCCCTTGATAACACCAGGTCCCATAAACCACAGGTAGAGAGCGCAGGTCACATAAAGTCCAGGTAAGAAGGGGAGGGGGGGGCGATAAAGGTGGCATACATAATAGGGTGAACCACGAGAGCTGACATAAACACACTGACCAACGATACTGTCAAGTGTTGCAGGGGAAGGAGTGGAGTGGAGGGAGTGGGGGTGGGGAGGGAGTGGGGGAGGGGAGTGGATGGCCGGACCCCCTCCTTTTACCTCTCCCGGTATTTAATAGCTTAGACAAGATCATAATTACCGGTCACATAACCACTCCCCCACCCCTCTTTTCTTCCCTGACCAGCCCACCACAACCACCACCACCACAAGATTACCCTCAGCGATAACTGCCTAACACGTCAGCGCCCAGATTCCCTCCTCCTCGCCGTCGTCGTCTTCCTGTTTGCCCCCTCGTCCTCCTCTTTCTCCCTCGTCCTCCTCTTTCTCCCTCTTCCTTGTCCTCCACCTGCTTGGTTCGTCGTGCCTCTCCCTCCCCATCCCGTCCTCGTGTCTTTCCACATCCTTCACCTCATCTTCCGTTATCTTGTTCTCCTATCTCTCCATCCCATCCTTCCTCGCCTTCTCTCCCTCCACCCCATTTTAGCTTCTCTCCCTGGCCCCATCCTCCGTCTTTCTCTCTCCCTCCACCCCATCCTATATATATCCTTCTTCCTCTCCCTCCACCCCATCATCCTCTTTCCACCCCATCCTCCCTCTTCTCTCCCTTCACCCCAGCCTCCATCTCCTTCCTCCTCTCCCCTATGGCTCTGCTCTCTCTCTCTTCTTCTCTCCCCTATGGCCCTCCTCTATCCCAGCCCCAGAATACATTACGCCTCAAAACTAGAAAATTAAGTCGACAAAGTGGGCTATCAGCGAGGCAGATCTAGAGTAGGAGGTGGCGGCCGCTGGGAGACCCTTGCCAATTAGCCACGCCCGCCCGTCCTTCATCATGCCTTAGCCAACCAGCCAAGCTCACGGGACGAGGCAGGGGGGTAGAGGGGGTACAAGGATAAGAAAGGGAAGGAAGAGGAGGTACGAGGAGGTAGGATAAGGAGGAGCTACGAGGAGAAGTTGGAGGCAGGAGGCCGAGTAGGAGGTAGGATGATGAGGAGGAGCTAGGAGGAGGAGTAGGGGGAAAATAAAAAGAGAAAGAGGATGAGGATGAGAAAGGAAAGGAGTAAGAGGAAGGGAGAAGGAGGTAAGGGGAAGAGAAGAGGTAGTAAAGGAAGGGAAGGGAAGGAGGTGGCGATAAAAAGGAAGGGGAGGAGGAGGCAGGAGGATGGTAGAAGGAGGTAGGGGAAAGGAAAAGGAGGCAGAGGAAAGAAGGTGAAGAGGAGAAGGAGGTGGAGGAAAAGTGAAAGGGAGGAGGAAAAAGAGGAAAGGGAGGAGAGGAGGTGGAGAAAAGAAGGGCAGGAAGAGACAGAGGAAAGGAGCAGGGGAGGAGAAAGGAAAGAGGAGGAAAAGGGGGAGGAGGCAGGGAAAGGGAGGAGGAGGCAGGGGAAACGATGTAGGTGGAAGGCAGGAGGAGGAAGGGGAGGGGGAAGAGGCAAATGAAAGGAGGTAGGAGGAAGGCAGGAGGAGGAAGGGGGTAAGAGGCAGCCACCGCAGACATTAAAAGTGTTCGACGAGATAACTTGCTATTACACGTCTCATTTAACAGTACAGGAAGACAAGGTTAAGGGGCGCGCACACACACACGCGCGCACACACACTGCCAGCAGAGAGCTCCTTCACATTACACGGGAGGGGAAGAAGGTAGTGGCAGAAGGGGAGGAGAGGAGGAAATAAGGCTGGAGAAAAGAGATAGGAATTAAGGAGAAAGAAAGAAAGAAAGAAGGAAGGAAGGAAGGAAGGAAGGAAGGAAGGAAGGAAGGAAAAGGAGTTGGGGTAAAAGACTGAGGATAGTTTAAGAGTCCTCAATCATTCGTGTTGACACTCGTGCAGTATTTACACAAGCAACGTGTTACACGACCCACGCTATAAATCAACTACTAGTCACTACATGATTTATGCTCCTCACTCTCTCTCTCTCTCTCTCACACCCAGCGACTCACCAGGTGCATAAAAACACTCACTTTACACCTGAACTACTACTGTACACTGTTTAACATACACTCAGAGTCGCTAGGTGCACGAAAAACCTCTTTAACGAGTAACTCTACCACAAGATGATGTTCACTACTTAATCTACATAAGAATGGCTACTGTTTACCATATATTCAAAGCATCTACTGACATCATATGGGGTGGGGGGAGGGAGATGGTTAGAATATACTGAGTAACTTGGCAAGCAGTGTTTATCATGAAGTCAAAGTACTGTTCCTCCACACTACGTACAGAAGAGAGGTGGAGAGAGGAGGGGGGAGAAGGGGGGGACGAGAGGAAAAGGGGAAGAGAAGTGAGGGAGAAGAGAGGAATATCAAGGAGGGTGATATGAGTGTAGTAACACACACACATGCACACACACACACACACACACACACACACACACACACACACACACACACACACACACACACACACACACACACACACACGGCTATACTCAGATTGTAACTTTCCCCTCAGCTGCCTAATATTATCTGCCTCAAACTCCTACCAAAACAGTTAAACTCCTGCACCCCTTCATGATTTAGACTTGTCTTTGTGCAAGTAGAGCTAGGCGGCGCAGGGGGGAGGGGGTGGAGGAAAAAGGGAAGGGGTGGAGGGAAAAGGGGAGGGGGGAGAGGGGGAGGGAGGAGAGGGGGAGGGGGTGGTGGAGAGGGGAGGTGGTGGTAGGGCGGTGGAGTGGGGAGGGGGGGGAAATTGAGGTGTGTAAGATGGAGAGAGAAGGAATACTGCGGGGACAGAAGAGAGAGAGGAGAGATGGTGTGTGTGTGTGTGTGTGTGTGTGTGTGTGTGTGTACTCATGGGGAGGGGGGGAGGGTTGAAGTGCTGATCAACTTGGTCAACACAATCGTTTCACGCGTCATGGACTCTACCCCTCCCCCCTCCATCATCACAGTCCACCACAAGAGCTTCAGGCTCCTCCACTTGTGTCCAGGAAGTGCGATATAACGGAGGGAAAGAAAGACAAAAGAAATCAGAGGAAAGAGATGAATGAAGAGGGAAAGAAGCAGCAGCGGCAGTAGAAGTAGCAGAAATAGTTACAGTCGCTCGCCACATATCCCCAAAACATTTCACCACCACACCACTGCAGTACTCTCCCCTACAGTACATATATAAACCACATTCTTTATCACAATATTTACAGTCACCTCCCCCCATCACACCTCAAATGACACCACAGCTATAACAACCACGTGAATTACCGAGTCCTCACCCACTCACTCACTCACTCACTCACTCACACACACACACACACACACACACACACAAGTGCGACGTCCCTAATACCTCACCTGGCGGGGGTATAGCAGACCACTTAGGGCCACTGGGAACAATAATAACATCTTGAGACCTGCAACAGTGCAATTACCACCCATTACAAAAGTGGCTTGGCGTGGAGGATTCTTTTACAGGCGGTGGTTGGCGTGGGAGTTTGAGTGTGTTGGCTGACTGTTTTTCTTTTTTTTGCAATTTTTTCTTACAGTCATGATTCTGTATTACATTGTCCCGTCAGTCACTAGTGGACGCCTTAATACATGGTTACAAAAGGACTTATCAACGAGGAGAGTCTCGATGAATACTCTCTAACGTGTAAGGTAAAGATCCTGGGTGCAGCTTATTGAGTGTTCAGTAAGTATAGGACAGACGATAACTTCTCCGCCACCACACACAGTCTACGTTTAGCTTATGATGTACCAAACTTGGATCACATGAAGATTAGCCCCCCTACGGTATATTTCACACCTTAAGATTAATCACCTTAACCCAACCTAATATAACATGATTGATGATTTAACTTAACCTCCCCTTGTAGTGTTAAGGTGGTTAATCATCAGGTGAAATAATCTTGTGGGGAAGGGGGCTAATCTTCATGTAATCCTAAACAAGTTGCGTGTGTGCCTGAGACAAATCGTCCTCTGTTAACTTAAAAACAAACCCAAATTTACTATGATTTAATAACTAGGTAACTAAAGATTTCCTGTGATCTTACAACATGCCAAGCTGAGCGAGTTCTCTGCACGGATTTTTTTTTTTCATTTAAACGACAAACGATTTCGTGATCTTGCTACAAACCAAAACTTGTTGTCAGTTTACGAGGCACAAGTTTGTTGTTACTTCATGGCACCAAAGTTTGTTGATACCGTATGAGGCACTAAACTTTGTTGTGAGCTCAGGGTAAAAAACCAGAAGTCCCTTGGCTGCATAAACTGATGGAAAAAAAAAGCTCTACACAAAGACACACACACACAAAATACACACAGATTAAAAAACACACAAATATACACACACATACCGACAGGAAGGTAAAAATCCCCCACTAATGACAGACAAGCCAGGCACGTGCTCACAAAACACACACACACACCCAATATCACTGACTCAAATACTTTCTGGTGTGCGGTAATGGTGCAGCACAAGGGCGCTATACTGGCGCTGTCACCACAGATTAATGGAGGCTCCACTGAACCACATCAACACGCCCTTCATACTGCTCCTCTGACAACCCTCCCAGTCTTTCTTTACAATATCTACACTTGATCTTTATATCATTTAAAAATCTAAGTACTACAAATCTGGCCGATATATATCATTATATAAAAAAGTATATATCAAGATTTCTCTCCACAGCTCACTATTACTATAAAATAAATCAGCTATCCCCAAAAAATTATCAACAAGAGAGAAAATTACTGCTGGAAACTGTCATGGTAATATCATCCACTAACATCACACAAACATATCCTGTAGTGAAAGTGAACCTCACGGGCATGACGGCCCGTTAGGAGTAGTGTGGATATAGTACACTGCACACTAAGCCGGCGGTAAACAAGAAGGCAGCGAGGCGTTAAGAGTAGTGTGGATATAGTACACTGCACACTAAGCCGGCGGTAAACAAGAAGGCAGCGAGGCGTTAAGAGTAGTGTGGATACAGTACACTGCACACTAAGCCGGCGGTAAACAAGAAGGCAGCGAGGCGTTAAGAGTAGTGTGGATATAGTACACTGCACACTAAGCCGACGGTAAACAAGAAGGCAGCGAGGCGTTAAGAGTAGTGTGGATACAGTACACTGCACACTAAGCCGACATTAAGCAAGAAGACAGCGAGGCCAAGCACTGAACACTACCACCTTCACTCCCCCAAACTTAAAACCGAATAGGATGGGAAAGCCCCGGGATCGAACCAGAGGACCTTAGGCCAAGAAGCGAGCTCTGTACCCGCTTCTATCCCACTAACATCTCCCCAATGGACAACATCTTCCCTGCTTAATGAAAGATATACTGTGGTTGTAAACATCTTCGCACGCCATTAAAAACACCACAATGAACCTTAAGAAAATATAATGAACTTAAACCAAAATATACCTGAATAATTAACAATAAAAACAAAAAATAATCATCATAAAATCATCAACATCAAAACAACATTATTACACACAAGTTAACGAACACTATAAACGCCACCAAGACTAAATTATTAGCCATCAATAAAATAAACCAACATATTAATTTATAACAACATACTGACAGCATACCCAGAGGAAAATAAATCACATCCTTCAAATTTAAATTATTAAAGCATGAATTATTATTGACCACACACACACATATATTAAAAACACCACTTGACCGAATTGCTAACCCAGGCATAATCCAACGAACCAATCAAAGAGCATTATTACTGAGTCATTAGTCGGAGAAAAATCACCAGGCATTATCAAGGCAGCTGTTTGGAAGTGAATTAAACCGTCTGAAGGTCATGTTTTTTGCGTGTGTGTGTGTGTGTGTGTGTGTGTGTGTGTGTGTGCGCCAACCCAACCCCTTGTCTCCTTCATCACCCGGACACCGGTATAAAAGTTAAATTGCTCACCTCACATTAATTAAACTTTTATTTTACCTCCCTCCGTGTAGTGAAGGAGTTACTGCTGAGAGTACACTAGATGGTAGAAGACGACACCACCAGCTGTGAGCAACGTGTTTACAACCATCTGCGGGACCTTACACCACCACCACCACCACAATCAACTCCACCAGCTGTAAGACCTTGTACTACCACCATCTATATCACCTGTCGATCAATACCCGCATCATCCACCTGTAACCCTCCACCTCTAGTAATGACCACCTGTTACCCCTCCACCTCCGTAGTAGATGACCACCTGTTACCCCCTCCACCTCCTAGTGGTGAACCACCTGTTACCCCTCCACCCCCCTAGTAGATGACCACCTGTTACCCCTCCACCTCCTAGTAGTGGACCACCTGTTTACCCTCCACCTCCCTAGTAGATGACCACCTGTAACCCCTCCACCTCCTAGTAGAATGACCACCTGTGCCCCTCCACCTCCCTAGTAGTAGATGACCACCTGTTACCCCCTCCACCTCCTGTAGTAGATGACCACCTGTTACCCCCTCCACCTCCCTATATGTAGATGACCACCTGTTACCCCCTCCACCTCCCTGGTAGTAGATGACCACCTGTTGCCCCCTCCACCTCCTAGTAGATGACCACCTGTACCCCTCCACCTCCCTTAGTAGATGACCACCTGTTACCCCTCCACCTCCTAGTAGTAGATGACCACCTGTTACCCCCTCCACCTCCCTAGTAGATGACACCTGTTACCCCTCCACCCCCTAGTAGATGACCTGTTGCCCCCTCCACCCCCTAGTAGATGACCACCTGTTACCCCTCACCTCTAGATAGATGACCACCTGTGCCCTTCCACCCCCTAGTAGATGACCACCTGTTCCCCCTCCACCCCCCTAGTAGATGACCACCTGTACCCCTCCACCTCTAGTATGAATGACACCTGTTACCCCCTCCACCTCCTAGTAGTGAATGACCACCTGTTACCCCCTCCACCTCCCTAGTAGTAGATGACCACCTGTACCCCTCCACCTCCTAGTAGGCTGACACCTGTTACCCCCTCCACCTCCCTAGTAAGATGACCACCTGTACCCCCTCCACCTCCCTAGTAGTAGATGACCACCTGTTACCCCCTCCACCTCCCTAGTAGTAGATGACCACCTGTTACCCCCTCCACCCCCTAGTAGATGACCACCTGTACCCCCTCCACCCCTAGTAGATGACCACCTGTGCCCCTCCCCACCTCCTAGTAATGAATGACTGCCAACCCCCCCCCCATCTTTAACTGCAACACATGACAAAATAAAATCAACACAACCTTTCAATATCTTTAACACACACACACACACACACACACACACTGCAAATTTGGTAAGCTTCTACACCATCCCCGACACCGGCCCCTACTACCACCTGAGATCCCCTGTCCGAGAATTGCTGTTCGACACCACAACCGCATCCAGCCCATACGTGCACGAACTGATCGCTATAAGAACAGCCCAGTCCCAACCATTGTAAAAATTATCAATAACATGTAATAAATCAGTATATTCACTCCCAGTAAACACTGCTCCCTACACTGTCACTATGTTGAAATGAACTGTAGTTTGAGCTGATCCTCATCTAAGTTACTATATGTCTTATTTGTGTCACTTATGTCACTTGTGAAGGCTTATTTGTAATTCGTAACCCATTCCCCCAACATGTAACTGTATATCAGCCTCCTGGCTGCCAAGCTCTTTCAATAAACCGTTAATTACACACACATACACACACACACACACACACACACACACACACACACACACACACACACACACACACACACACACACACACACACACACACACACACACACACACACACCAGCAGAGAAGCGTCGCTGGTATGTAAACACGAGAGAGAGAGAGAGAGGGTACAGTTCACTCACTCCACCACCCACGGCAATAATAACGTCAATAACTGAGTCCCTTGTAATTTACGCAAATGTCAATAACAATAGAGAGTAAATGTGGCACAGGCAAGAGGGGGAAGCCAATAAACCTGCCAATCAAATAATACAACAATATTGGTTTAATAATACATGATAAAATGACACACAAAGAGAGATGTATTAGGGAAGGGGTTAATTTTGACATATTACAGCGTATGAAAAATAACAACACAACGCAGAGAGAAATTACAGTAAACGCCCCAGTAAAACGAACGCGATAAAGTATAATAATATAACAACATTGATAAACCGGAAGGGGACAAGAATGAGAATAGAAAAACCTGTCAATATCACAATAACGCTAAAAATGATGACATAGCAACGAAATGTCGAGTTAACAGGAGAACGCGTCCATAAAACTGCCAATTACCGACACAAACAGGCATAAACAACCATTGTGCCGCTGTAAAACGAACCTCGGGCGGCACTGTGGCACTCGCAGGCCGTCACCCTCACGCTGATTGGTCATTCATACACCACTGGCCCAATCATTACAGCCCATGTGAAGGCGATAACAAACCCCCACTCGCTATGACTAATCGTTACCTCCACCGACGCCTGACAACATGAGAGAGAGAGAGAGAGAGAGAGAGAGAGAGAGAGAGAGAGAGAGAGAGAGAGAGAGAGAGAGAGAGAGAGAGTGTCACACAGCCAAACTTTCCAACACTGCTAACTACACCCAACCCACACCCAGCTGCACACCCTCCACACCCGGCTACACCCCTCCACACCTGGCTTACACTCCCCCATACCCCGCTACACCTCAACACACCTGGCTACACCCCTCGAATGCACTAAGAGGTCGTAACTAGCTCTCACACCGTCGTTAAGGTCGTTTTAAGTCCCATTAAGTCAGCGAACGACCTCGCCAGGGTAGGTGGGGGGTAGGGAAGGGGGGAAGGGGGGTAGGGGAGGGGGGAAGGGGGCGTCCTCCTCACACAACTACAGGACGTCACGAACACCACCACGTCATCATCATCATCATCATTATCATCGTCAGTTTAATTATCGTAATATCATCATCGTCATCATTGCGGTCTACAAGTTCAGGTACATATTACAGGTTCAGATACATAATATTACAGGTTCAATTCTAAACTACAGGTCCGACCAGTCATTCACTCTATTATTCACGATATTTAACTCACTAACTTATTCATCAACATCACTCGCTTTACCTGCCTTTAAAATTATTCATTCAGTTACTACTACAGCCCATATCATCTACCTCAACCGTGTTATTTCACTGCCTGGGTTATTCATCACGACATCCGGAGACACAGTTCATATTTATTCATTACTTATTCACTCCCTACCCCACACAAAGTCTAGTTTAGCCTTTCATTCACGTACTTATCAATTCACCAACTGTATATTTATTCATTGAAATATTTACCGCGTCTCAAATCGCCTGGACCTCACTCTTTTTTTTATTACAGAGTTAACGTAAAATGTTATACCATAATCCATCTTATCTGTGTTTGTATCTGTCTGTCTGTCTGTCTGTCTGTATAACTAAAGACCTCTACTGATTTTCTTTTTCAAGGATGCCCTATTTACATATACCTATATATACTAGGATTTACAAACACCCACGTGGCAATAAATCACCTAAAGATGAGACACCCCAAGTGATATCACCTGAAGATTAAACACCTTAACTGGGAGATGAGATTAGCGTTATCGTCAAGGGGGTCAATAATCAGGTGAAATAAGTTAGCTAAGGTGTGTAATCTTCAGATGATCCGAAAATGCTACCGTGTGGAATCTTTGTAAATCAATTCCAGTCGCCAGTTTTTATTTACATATATTGACCATGAATGACCCCTAACCTCCCTCACCCCCCAGGCTCTTAAAATGTTGTCTGGCCAATATTCCATTTTTAACGTCAGTGGGAGGGAGGAATCTGGTCAATAATTTTCAATCAGCGGGAGGAACCTGTGTTTTGTTGCCATGTGAGTGGTGTTCTGCCGGTGGGAGGAGGGCACCTAGTCAATATTTTGGCAGCGGGAGGAGCCAGACGAAACACTTTCCGTCAGCGGGAGGAGCCTGATCAATAACACCAGTGGGAGGGGCCGGACGAAACACCTGGTGGCCAGCGGGAGGAGTCAGACACATGAATACTTGGTCAGCGGGAGGAGCAACAAGGTAGGTGTGGTAGAGGCAGGTAGGTAATTCACGCACAGCAGGTGGGTTAATAGGGGAGCCCGGGGGCCGGAAGCAGACCCTCCACCACCACTTTACAGACGACGGGCCACAACGCGTGTATTATATATAAGTAAGTGTCAGGTTCCCGCGACACTACCTGCTCTTGTGGTTTACCTGCCTAGAACCATGAGAACACGCCAGCTGGGGAGGAGGAGGAAGGGAATTGGTAGAGGAGGCAGGGAGGAACTGGTCGAGGAAAAGGAGGAGGAAGGAGGAAAGAAGAGGAGGAAGGAGGGAACTGGTCGAGGAAAAGGAGGAGGAAGGAGGGAACTGGTCGAGGAAAAAAAGGAGGGAAGGAGGAAGGGAACTGGTCGAGAAAAAGGAGGAGGAGGGTGGGAGGGAACTGGTCGAGGAAGAGGAGGAGGAAGGAGGGAAGGAACTGGTCGAGGAAGAGGAGGAGGGAGGGAATTGGTCGAGGAAGAGGAGGAGGAAGAAGGGAGGGAACTGCTCGAGGAAGAGGAGGAGGAAAGAGGGAAGGAGACTGGTAAAGGTGGGAAGGGAAGAAGGGACTGGAAGAGGAGGAACAGAAGAGTGGAAGGACAATATGTTTGAAGGGGGAGAAAAGAAGGACGTGGGAGAGAAGAAGGAGGAAGAGAGAGAATGGTAAGTAAAGGAATGAATGGAAGAGAAAACAAAGAAGTAAAGATTCAGAGGAAGATGAGGAGTAAGGAAATGGAGGGGGATAGCAAGAAGTTGGGGCTGGGGAGGGAGTGATGATAGTGGTGATGGTGGTAGTAGCAACAAAGGGGTAGTAGTGATGATAATGTAGTGTGATGATAGTAGTAGTGGTGATGGTAGTAGTGGTGATGGTAGTGGTGGTGATGGTAGTGGTGGTGATGGTAGTGGTAATTCGGTAACATCTAAAAAAAAATGGTTGTGTTGTCACTCTTCACTACCAACAACACACCTCTGACAACAATAACAACACGGGGTTCTCACGATTCAGTTTGGATGACACACATACACATATACTTGATACGTATGAGAGAGAGAGAGAGAAAGAGAGAGAGAGAGAGAGAGAGAGAGAGAGAGAGAGACCACTCAGGATTATGAAAGGAAAACAAACAGGTGTGTGGGTAAGGCGTGTCTCACAGGTGACCGCCAGGTACCGACCCATCCAACCCTAACCCACGCTGTCCTAAACCCACTCTGCACTAACCTACTGTGCCCTGCCCTAAACCTACCCTGCACAAACCCACTCTGCTTTAACCCTAACCTAACCTAACCTAACCTGACCAAATCTGTAAATTAGTAGGAAAACTCAGATCCAGTTCCGGGTTGTGAAGTCCCCTCTGGTCCCCCCCACCAAGACCAACACAGGAAATAATCATAATTGACTCCACCAACATAATAATACTTGCTATATTTGCTCTCTCTCTCTCTCACTCTCCCCTGCACGGTGAGGGGACAGTGAGTGACGGAGAGAGGAAAGGGAAAATGAGAGGGGGTAAGAGAGAGAGGGAAAGGAAATGAGAGAAGAAAAAGGAAAGGAGAGAGAAGGAAAGGAGAGAAGGGAAAAGGAAATGAGAGAGAAGAAAAAGGAAAGGAGAGAGAAGGAAAGGAGAGAGAGGAAAAGGAAATGAGAGAGGAGGAGTAAGAGAGAGAGGGAAAGGAAATGAGAGAAGAAAAAGGAAAGGAGAGAGAAGGAAAGGAGAGAAGGGAAAAGGAAATGAGAGAGAAGAAAAAGGAAAGGAGAGAGAAGGAAAGAGAGAGAGGAAAAGGAAATGAGAGAAAAAAGGAGAGAGAAGGAAAGGAGAGAGAGGAAAAGGAAATGAGAGAAAAATAGAAAGAGAGAGAATTAATATGTACCCTCACTATGTTATCAGTGATGTTAAAACTCATTAACTCATTAAAACTCGTCAAACTAATCAGTAACCCCCCCCCCCTCACCCTGCAGTGTATCCCAAGGGTGAGCTGCAACTTCATTATACACACGACCATAAAACATGACTTAAAAAAAATAAATACAAAATATATTCCAACGAGTCTATCTTGTTCTATATCACGTCGCATACTCTACACCAGTTTCTCTGTAGCCAGTAATGATATATATTAAAAAAAAAATTGGGGGAGGGCTTCACGTTTTTTTTTTTCATTCAACAATTAAGTTCACAAAAGCCAAGGGTAATTTTCCAAGCGCTAGATAAATTTGCATAATCTAAAATTTATAATCCGATACTTCTCGCTGCTGACAATTACTTCTGCTTGAATCAGTAAAGGATATAAGGTTTAATTTATTTACTGTTGTTTTTTTTTTTACTGTTTAATTACCCAACATTTATTCGCACAATAGCCGAGTTAAGTTTTCGTATTTCCCAGACAGTCTCGCCATGAGTTTATTAAGTGTCTCCTGAATATGTTTACGTGATATAAATCTTCAGAATGTTTTTTATTTACTCAACAATTATACCTTCACATGCGTTAATTAAGTTTTCACATTCTGGGACAGGTGTGCTTCAGGCTCTCGCTTGAACCAGAAAGATGAAATAAGCTTCTAAACGCTTTTATTTACTCATTAGCTAATTTTATACATGTTGAAATTAGTCATCATATAAGACGGCAGATTAAGCTTAGGTGTGGAGGGGGGGAAGGAGGGGAGTAAGCGGGTCTGATTGTGCTCATCTCTATGTAAAAAAAAAATACACACTGTATGTATGCCACCACCATCGTCACCACCATCAACACTATCACCACTACTGCCACCACCATCAACACTATCACCACTACTGCCACCACCACTGCTTCCACCATCCCCACTGCCGCCACCACCACCATCGCCACCTGAGCTCATTCTAGTGACGAGAAGATCAAGTGTTAAGGCCACTCACCGGCAGGTTAAGGAGGTGAGGTGTGCCCCGGCCAGTAAGAAGAAGAAGACGAAGAAGAAGAAGAACTGCTAAGATTGTGATTGTAATAATTGTTGGGGGGAGGAAGGAGAGGAGGTATGAAAGAAGAGAAGTTGGGGAATTAAAAGGGTGGAGGCGGGACAATGAAGGAAGGGGGAAAGAGGAAGAACAGGGAAGGGAAATATAAAGAGGGGAGACTGAGGAAGAGGAGAGAAATGAAAAGTGAGAAAATGAAAAGAGAGAGAGAGAGCGAGAGAGAGAGAGAGAGAGAGAGAGAGGTGTGGAAATAAGGGAGGAATGAAGGGGCGATAATGAAATAAAGGAAATAAAGTGGGGAGGGAAAAAAGGATTGGCAGAGAAGAGAGTCAAGAAAAAACTCCATAAAGAATTGAGAAAACAGAGACTCAGCAAATGAACCGGAGACAAGTCACTCCTTCCTCCAGGAGCCAAACATCACAAAGAGGTTGCGTCTTCCTCCGCCCACTAACTACACACTAACAAGGTTATTTACGTTTCCCCACTCTCCCCTACCTGCGTCAACAACTACACGCTCTGTTGCTACCTTCAACATCTCCTACCTACCTACCTATTGGATTCCCTTTACTACCTACATCCCCCGACCAACACACACACACACACACACACACACACCTTGTAGTTCAGTTATCTCTTATTTACAGGACTAAACAAACTATATACTGGAAATACTCTGTAACATTCACCGCCACAATATCCTGACCACTGGGATCCGATAAACCGCCCTTTGTGACCTCGACTCTGTAATCTTTGTGTGTGTGTGTGTGCTACCGCTCACAGGATCAGTATGGAGTGCACAATACACTAGCTGCTGCCCGTGGCCAAAAAATAAAAATATAAAAATATGAATGGCAGAAAGAGTCTCACCGCCTAGATAAACACACACACACACACACACACACACACACACACACACACACACACACACACTATGTTGAAATGAACTGTAGTTTGAGCTGATCCCCATCTAAGTTACTATATGTCTTATTTGTGTCACTTATGTCACTTGTATATTATTTGTAATTCAAACCCATTCCCCAAATATGTAACTGTATATTTTCAGCCTTTGGCTGCTGCTTTCAATAAACTGTTAATTACATATTATTATTATTATTACACACACACACACACACATCAAACCTCCCTCACCCATGTAACTAAGACTCCCACTCCTCCCTGCCCGCAGCCCTCATCCTGCATCCCTCCAAGCCCTCAGCCCTCATCCTCCAAGCCCTCAGCCACCATGACCCCTCACTGAACCCCGCCTCATCGTCTTCGACCCAACTTGTCCCTCTAGGTTGTCTGGCCTCCCACCACCTTAAGGTCTCTGGCAGTTTTGCTATTTCTTTCTTTTTACCCTTATTCTCTCTCTCCTTTTTTGTCTGTCTTCTCTTTCATTAATTCTGTTCCAACTCATAACACACACACACTCTCTCTCTCTCTTTTCCTCAAAAAATATACATATTTTTCCCCTAACGGTCTAACCCTTCCTCACCACCCTCCCCAACGACTCTCACAACAATTCCACGCGTCACAAATTCCGAGCACCATCTATAAACACACACACACACACACACTGACAGAGAAAACTTTCAAATCCTCACCAAAATTAAATTGTGGTTCCTGTAAGCGTGGAACGAATGAACACGTAATGTGCCTCGGTATAAAAATTCAACAGCAGCAAAGTTGCCGGAGTGAAATTGAATTCAGAACAATGGCGTACGCGGGCGGTGGTCCTCCTCCTCCACCTCCTCACTTCCCTCTCCCCCCCCCCCCACCATCGGGCGGGAGTTTCTGGTTGGCTAACTCTTAGGTCTGGCCGCCACCAAAGACCAACACAACCACGGCCAAAGTTATACAAAGTTGCCAACACGTGAATACACAATACAGGAAATTGACGCGCATTTCCAGCTCTAACATTGGAAAGGCATTTTCGCAGCGCCACACCATCGTTTTCCCAATATTTTCTATGAATTGGAAACTTGATTTTATGTGAGCGCGTGCTGGGGTATGGCTCACCTACCTGGCTTGCTGGGGGCTAAATTATGTGTAAATATAAAATAAAATACAAACAACTTCCACATAAAATAAACCCTCGATGCCAATTCCGTTCACGACAAATACAAAATCTTTAAAAGAACACGACCGCAACTTTCTGAAAATACGTTCAAGACATCCTCTTCATATTTCAAATAATATTCCTCTCATTTCCCCTAAAAACTTCTCGCCATATTTTACAACACTTTTTTTTGTACTGGTTATTTTCTTACATATTTCAGGTCAGGTGAGGGAGGGAGGGTTAACGCTCTATGACCCGCTGACAGATGACTGCTAAACGCCACCCTACACTTAAACGCACCAGAATCCACTAAGGGAGAGAACGACCGCGCAAAATTTCAATATACGACGGACGTAACCCAATAAAGCGGCTCAATAAATGGACATGTGTCGACAAAACTCTATTGGAGCCAAGATTATTCCCACACAATTTTTTTTTTTTCACCTACACGAGAGAACAAAGGTACTCTTAACCGGGGGAATATATTACACGTTGGTAAAACCTTCAGGAAACAAAAGAACATCGGAGTTACAGAATTTATATAAGAAATACCGACTTTAGTCATTATATAAAGGGCTTTAAACAACTAAAAAGTTCATATAAACTCCTGTGTGTGTGTGTGTGTGAGAAGATAAACAAACAAACACACACAAGACCTAAACATATAAACAAAACCAAATAAACACCCAAAACTTCTGAACAGGTAAACAAACAAGACGTGTGTGAACAGCTCGTCTGCCCCCCAGTATGAATGGACACGTCCTCTATTAACCCACGTCAGGCCCCTCCGAGGTTACAAATGACCCCCGCACACCTTCACCGTATTTTAAGACGCTCAGGAGGCACCACTACCAGAACTCTTGCTTACATACACTAACACGTATTTTGAGGGTGATGTAGTACTGTAGTAGTGTTAGTATGAGGGAAGATATGATTACTTAAACAAGATACTACTACACACTTACACTGACTTATTGTTTAACCAATATGATTTTGTATGACGATTTTACTGAATATCTATCTATCTATCTAAATTAAGATCAGAAAACTAAATGTCGTACAATAATAATAATAATAATAATAATAGTTCTATCATCCATCATATTGAGCTAATCAGATTTCTAAGAGCCAATCAGATTTCTAAGAGCTAATCAGGTTTCTAAGAGACGTCATGTGAACAATACAAGGCGATAATAATCCACTCGACGCTTCTATCAGGTGTAAACAATTAATCTATACTGACACCATGTTTGCTGTGGCTGAGAGTGACCACCACATAATCACTTACCTTCCTCTCACACACACACCTTCCCCTCACCTCACATCTCCCATCACACCGTCCCTTCCCCTTACATCTCCCATCACACTTTCCCCTCACACCGTCCCTTCCCCTCACATCTCCCATCACACCGTCCCTTCCCCTTACATCTCCCATCACACCTTCCCCTCACACCGTCCCTTCCCCTCACATCTCCCATCACACCGTCCCTTCCCCTCACATCTCCCCTCACACCTCCCAACAAACAACTCCCCTCACTTGCCACTTTCCCTTCCCCTTCTAATCCACAATCCACCCGCTTAGTCTGTAGTCCCCTAATCCATCCTCTTAAATCTCCCTCTCCCTCTATCCACATTCACCGTCCAATCCATATACCACAATCCAATCAATGAACCTCTTCCTCCCTCACTTTCCAATCAATGCAGGTTTCCACCCCTCCTAAGATCTCCACCTGCTACATCCAATCCCCTAGTATCCAATCAGTGTTTCCACCCCCAATCCTCCCCCAAAATTTCCCCTGTCATCTAATCCACACCCTCTCAATCTCTCCCTCGCCATCCAATCAATGCTACCACCTCTTCTCCAGCCAATCCGTGCCTCCCCTTCCACCCTACAAGTCCCCTCAATCTGCCACCTAAGCTATCTAACCTAATCCCCTTCATCCCTCCCCCACCTGTTCCTCCTCCCTCCCTCCCTCCCACCTTATCTAATGCGTTCTCTACGTCATACGTCACCAAGTCCCATCCTATTCTACTCCAGCGCCCACATCACGCCACCTATCTTACTCCACCCCCCACGTCCATAGCCCTCCCATGTACTGCACGTCCTTCCCCCCCCCTCCCACGTACCCACACCTCCTGGCCCCCAATACGCCATTCCCAGCCCGTGTAAAAGAGAGAGAGAGAGAGAGTAACTCTCCTCCGGGAATAACATAATCAAGACCAACTGCCCTCCTCAAGGCTCCCCGACCCCCCACCTGCCACTTCCTATTGATATTAAATTCCAATCCCACAAGATCCCCAACACGAATCTCCCATCATCCCCCTCCCCTCCCACTCTAGGATCTGCATGACAACCCCCCATCTCCTGCTCTCCAAGATCCTAGCACTGACTCTGCCCCTCCCTATATCCTTGATTCTGAGCACGACTTCCCCTATCCCCCCATCTCCCCAACATTACCCTCCTCACTCCAAGGTCTCTCTTCCTCCCCACTCATTGATTCTGTTCACGACTCTCCCCTCTCTACACTCATCTCCCCAACATCACCCTCGTCTCTCCTCAAAAGTTCCCTCCTCCTCCTCCCCTGCCTCCTACACCCCCAGTAGACTCTCCTCACCCCCCCCCCATTCTCCAAGATACTGAGGACGACTTCCAGTCCTCTTCAAGAATTCATTAAGAAGAGAAGAGAAGAGAAAAAAGAAGAGAACAGAAGAGAAAAAAGAAGAGAAGAGAAAAAAGAAGAGAACAGAAGAGAAAAAAGAAGAGAAGAGAAAAAAGAAGAGAAGAGAAGCCCAGAAGAAAGGCCTCCACGCGGAAATTCTCATTCAGAGTGAAATCCCAAAACTAGCACACCAATCCGCAGGAAATTCCGCCCAGATCCCCAGATATAAAAACCCTGCTTTAAAATCCTCCGTCGTGTCTCAGTCCAGGTCGCCCACAAGCCCCGTGTAACTAATAAAAACATTTTTACCCCCACCGTCCGTTCCCTCTCCAGATATTAATATGAGTCTCAACCGAGTTCTGGGAGAGCATTAGTGCGTTGTGGCATTATTAACTTGGCACCTTGGAGGCTCGAGTAGGTAATGTTAAGAGTAGAGATAGATAATTAACTTAGGAGGCTATTTAACTTAACCCAATATAGATTACTGTCGTGGCATCTTAACTACCACTTTGGAGGGTCGAGTCATTCAAGTTAAGTGTCGAGACAACTAACTTATTACAAGGGAAGCTATATAACTCAAGTTACTCAACCCGGCATCCGCACTTCACTTTATCATATCATAATGTGTGTTTAAATTACCGTGAAGTTTGGCGACTCTCTCCTCTACCACCAGTTAGGAGAGTCGTGTCGTTGTACCAGTTAAAACAGACAGGGAGAGTGGTAACTGTGACCTATACAGTCAGTTAGGGTTGTCAAGAGTTAATAACATTCTACACTACCAAGACGTCATCCATCTTCCCCTACAAAAACGAGCCTGAGTTTAATTCCCTCGAGGGTATGCTGGAGGGATTTCTTATTAGCTCTTCTACTTCCTCTTCTTCCTCGCCCCTCCCTCTCCACTCCCTTCCTTAGCAGTCTCCCCTCCTTACACTCCCTTTACACCCACTTCATTTTTCCTTCCCTCCATACCCAATTCATTCCCTTCCATTTACATTCCCTCTCCCATTACTCTTTTCTCTCCCCTTCTCCCATACCCCTCCTTAGCAACTCTTTCTTCTACACCTATTCCTCCTATCCGTTTTTACGACGCACCTCCCCCCTCTCTCTCTCTTCCATTTCCCCTGCCCTCTACATCTCTTCCACACCTCTCCCATTCCCCTCTCTTTAAATCCCTTTCCCATCCCTCTCCCAATCCCCCCCTCTTTAAATCTCTCTCCCATCCCTCTCTCTACATCCCTCTCCCAATTCCCCCTCTTTAAATCTCTCTCCCATTCCACTCCTCTTTAAATCTCTCTCCCATCCTCATCTCTACATCCTACCCCCACTCCACCCCTCTCCCACATTATCCTCCCAGTGCTGTCTAGCCCTCCTATCCCCTGGCACTCCTACACCTCTTCTCCTGACATTTACCTTCTCCCCGTGGCACTTTCCTCTCCTTAAAACGAACAGCAGGTTGGGTAAAAACAAACACGTAACATTCACTCAGCGCACAACAAACACACAACCATCATGATACAACAAAGACAAAGGAGGCAGTAAACAAGGCCACAGTAGACAGCAAAACAAACACACAGTACACAGAGCAAACAAAAAATCGTGTACAAGCATCCACCCACACACATGACAACAAAACAAACCAAACACTCGCTAGAAAGGACACGGCAAACACACACACACACACACACACACACACACACACACACACACACACACACACACACGAGGCACAGCGCACCCTCAGAAAATCAAGGAGGAAGTAAAAAGCGTGCGTTTAATCAACTTACTGCATATGAGGCGCTCCAAACTTGACACACATTAAGTTGCACCCAGCGTCGCTGAAACCCCTCGTCCCACCTCCTATTACTCCCCAGCTCCCCGTGTTAACTTGTACAGGTGTGTCGGTGGAGGGGGTGAAGGAAGCTGTACACCCACACCGTCCACAACACCACCCGCGGAAACATCTAAATGTAAATTAATATCCAAATTCATGAGGGAAGCTTAGAGCCTAATGCAACAGCAGGCAATTGGAAATAATCGTCCCCTGGCGAGCGCCGGTAACTCCAGGCGCATCAACTTGCAATGAGTTGCACATCTCCTGGGTTGGCGGGAGCTAAAGTTGGCGGTGATGCCCGCACACACCCTGCCTCCACGGCGTTAACACCCCAGGCACATACCCCGTCTACACCTTCTACACTCTGACTCAACACCTGCCAATCACATCCCTCAACCCTCAATAACGAGGTCGACACGCGTGTGGCCAAGGACGCAGCCAAATATAATCTGCGGCAAATGTGTGTGAGCACGAGGTTGATATTGCCCCAGGGAGGCAGGGTGGCATATTTGTCGGCGTGCGGAGCGTCCCCCGGTGGTGCGGGACCACACCCGGGGGACCCCAGCCAGCCCTCGGGGGACGGGGGCACGGCGGCCACAGGGAGGAGGATAAGCACGTACACACACGCCACCGCCGCCTCCCACAACACCCTCCTACCACTGCCGCTCTGGGAGGAGGGCCTCCTTTGTCCACATACTGGCAATAAACAAACACCAAACGTACCCACCAACTACACCACCACCAGGGCTGCCTCCCCACCTCTCCTCTCTCTTTCTACTGTATATATTTCTTACTCTCTCTCTATCCTTTCAATCCCTTTATCTCTCTACACCCTGGCTTACTATCTCCCAGTCTCTCACGATCTATTTCCATTTCACTCTACTGTATATATTTACCGATCCACTTTCTTGTTCATCTCTCTTCCTTTCCCTTTTCTCTCTCCTTGTCTTTTATCTCTCGCTCACAATATCATCCCTCCTACAGTCCTCACACACACACACACACACACACACACACACACACACACACACACACACACACACACCACACCTCAACGCCTCCGCCCATCACCAAGCAACAGGTGGGCGCCAATTCTTTCACACGACTCGAAGGATTTTATAACCTCTACCTTAACAAAAATATATATACAGTATATCCTACATCCTACACCACGTTATCCTAGGTATCTTACATCCTTCACCACGTTATACTGGTTATCCTACACCCTACACCACGTTATCCTAGGTATCTTACATCCTACACCACGTTATACTGGTTATCCTACATCCTACACCACGTTATCCTAGGTATCTTACATCCTACACCACGTTATCCTAGGTATCTTACGTTATCCTAGGTATCTTACATCCTACACCACGTTATCCTGGGTATCTTACATCCTTCACCACGTTATACTGGTTATCCTACACCCTACACCACGTTATCCTAGGTATCCTACATCCTACACCACGTTATACTGGTTATCCTACATCCTACACCACGTTATCCTAGGTATCTTACATCCTACACCACGTTATACTGGTTATCCTACACCCTACACCACGTTATCCTAGGTATCCTACATCCTTCACCACGTTATACTGGTTATCCTACACCCTACACCACGTTATCCTAGGTATCCTACATCCTTCACCACGTTATACTGGTTATCCTACACCCTACACCACGTTATCCTAGGTATCCTACATCCTTCACCACGTTATACTGGTTATCCTACACCCTACACCACGTTATCCTAGGTATCCTACATCCTTCACCACGTTATACTGGTTATCCTACACCCTACACCACGTTATCCTGTGTATCCTACATCCTTCACCACGTTATATTGGTTATCCTACATCCTACACCACGTTATCCTAGGTATCCTACATCCTTCACCACGTTATACTGGTTATCCTACACCCTACACCACGTTATCCTAGGTATCCTACATCCTTTCCCCACCACGTTATACTGGTTATCCTACATCCTACACCACGTTAATATCCTAGGTATCTTACATCCTTCACCACGTTATACTGGTTATCCTACATCCTACACCACGTTATCCTAGGTATCTTACATCCTACACCACGTTATACTGCTATCCTACATCCTACACCACGTTATCCTAGGTATCTTTAAGCATCCTACAACTGTGTTATCCTGGGTATCCTACATTCTACACCGTTATCCTGGGTATCCTACATCCTACACCACGATATCCTACATCCTACACCACGATATCCTGGGTATCCTACATTCTACACCGTTATCCTGGGTATCCTACATCCTACACCACGATATCCTGGGTATCCTACATCCTACACCACGATATCCTGGGTATCCTACATCCTACAACACGTTATCCTGGGTATCCTACATTCTACACCGTTATCCTGGGTATCCTACACCACGTTATCCTGGGTATCCTACATCCTACATACTACACCACGTTATCCTGGCCACAGAGTCTGTTATCCTCCACACACTCAATATATCACATTACAGGACACAGCGGAGGGGTCCAGTCCAGACACATCCCAATTCAACCTAATCTAACCTAACCATTTGGAGTGGGACCCCTTACGGCCGAGGGCCCTATTGGACTAGGCCCTCATCCTATTGGTTAAGGCCCATTAGAACTAAAAGAGTCCATTTAGTCGTTCGTTTCAGGCTAAAAACTATAGGAGGACCAAACTATTAGTATATCATGTCTCCAATTCAGAGTGTTATATCCTTCATCCATATCCTAATATATCATGTTATCCTTTACACAAGAGGCCTCACTGTATCCTGTTTTCCATCCCTTTATCCCAGAACAATGAGTGACCAAGAGGCATCACTATATCCTGTTATCTCAGAGACCAGTGACCAAGAGGCCTCATTATATCCTGTTATCCATCCCTTTATCCAGAGACCAGTGACCAAGAGGCTGGATGTTGGTCTGAAACAAGCTCCCAACCCACTGTTTAAAAGCCCAGTCAAATACCCACTCTTTAAAAGCCCAGTCAAATACCCACTCTTTAAAAGCCCAGTCAAATACCCACTCTTTAAAAGCCCAGCCAAATACCCACTCTTTAAAAGGTCAGACAGACATACAAGACACCCCCCCACCCCCAAAAAAGAGAGAGAGAGAGAGAGAGAGAGAGAGAGAGAGAGAGATACACACCCCTTAACACCAAAACCAAAACACAATTATAACAAAAAATGCGACAAATCTACTCCTGGCCACTCGATCCCAGTAAGGAAATAAAAGCTCTGGGATTCGGACACTAGGTAGTCAATAACCCTCCCCCAGCCACACCACCATCAGCAGCTGAGGGGAAGGGGAGGAGGAAGGGAGGAAGGGGGGGAGACGGGGAGAAATTCCGCAAGACTCACATAACACACCAGCTTTAATGGATCAAAGACTCACTGGAGGCTTGTGATTCTCCTCCTCCTCCTCCTCGGCGGCAGTCTTTTAAAAGAAGTAATACTCGTGGTCAGGTTCAGGGAGCCTTAATGTCTGCCGCCTGCCATCTTACGTGACTGAGGTCGTCCTTATAATAATATAGTACTGCAGGGTCGTCATGGGTTGGGTTAGGTTAGGTTGGTATACTGTCTATGTGTTGTGGAGATGTCCCTTTAATTGTCTATGTGTAGTGATGTCCCTTTAACTGTCTATTTGTAGTGGAGATGTTCCTTTAACTGTCTATGTGTATTGGATGTGTCCCTTTAACTGTCTATGTCTAGTGGAAATGTCCCTTTAACTGTCTGTCTAGTGGAGATGTCCCTTTAACTGTCTGTCTAGTGGAAATGTTCCTTTAACTGTCTATGTGTATTGGATATGTCCCTTTAACTGTCTATTTGTAGTGGAGATGTTCCTTTAACTGTCTATGTGTATTGGATATGTTCCTTTAACTGTCTATGTCTCGTGGAAATGTCCCTTTAACTGTCTATGTCTAGTGGAGATGTCCCTTTATTCAAAGAGTGCATTCGTATTGAAGACTGTATTGGTCACTCTCTCTCTTTCACACACACACACGCGCACACACGCGCGCACACACACACACACACACACACACACACACAAACCTTCACAATACCTCATCACAACAAAGCCAAAACTCCCAGCCATGCTTTTTATTGCCTAAATCTTTCCAATAAATCTCGAACATACTTTTTCCTGCTGCCTCCCGCACCGGCACAACTTCTACACACCAAACATTCCAAAAATGTCGAGGGAAGCTCTCGGGAAACTGATATTGAAGACATTCTTGCTAACTTCTTCCACACAACCCACGTCGCAAAATTTAATCAATTCCACCCTTTAGGTCCTCTAGTGTGTGTGTGTGTGTGTGTGTGTGTGTGTGTGTGTGTGTGTGTGTGTGTGTGTGTGTGTGTGTGTGTGTGTGTGTAAACAGAATTAAACGTTCACAGACTCAAGAGTAGCTTTCTTATCACGAATCGCCTTTTATTAGTGGTTAAAAAACATACACAAAACAGGTTAACGAGCGAGGAAAAAAAAAACACCTACAAAATGGCAATAAAAGACAAAACACCAAGAGGAAAAAAAACAAAACACCAAGAGGAAAAACAAAACACCAAGAGGAAAAACAAAACACCAAGAGGAAAACAAAAACACCAAGAGGAAAAACAAAACACCAAGAGGAAACAAAAACACCAAGAGGAAAAACAAAACAAAAACTGTAACCGGATGGACGGACAGAGGCAAAAAAAAAAAACATAAAACAACACAAACAAACAAAAAACATACAGCAAACACTTAATGCCCCCTAGCTAATGGTGACGGGGCATAACAAAAGGCTGGAACAATAATTACTCACTGGCTCCGTTATACCACACTGGAAACAAATCCTTCGCGGGAGAAAAACATCATCAGTCAACTCAATAGAGGCGTACACTAGCCAAACCACCCCCCCCCCACACACAGAAAAAACAACAACAAAACACATTAATTCCCACTCAGGTATATATATTAAAGAGTAAATACCCCACTAATCAGAAAGTTGAAAAACAAATCGCAATTTTTCACCTCATTAAACCTTGAGGAGGGGAGGGGAGGGAGGGGGCGTTACACTACACCGACCCTTAACACCACGCAGGGGATGGGAGTCAGCCAATGAAGTCTTGTAAGTAAATAAAAAGGTGTGTGTGTGTGTGTGTGTGTGTGTGTGTGTTTTCTCCCTCCGTCCTTTTCTCCTTCTTTCTCTTACTCTGTTCCATCTCCTTTCCCTTATTCTCTTACTCTCTCTCCCCTACCTCTCTCTTCATCCTTCCTCCCTCCTCACCCTCCCTCCCTCTAGTGGTGGTGACAAACGTTGTCACACTGGTGAGCCGAGTGTGAAAGGGGGTGATGAGAAGTTGAAAAGCCTTGGCTGGATCGCCTGGGACAACCTTCAAACTCCTCGACTCACCCTCCGATTCTCTTCCTACTTCACCAGCCCATTTTCTCTCTCCCGGCAAAAAAATAAAAGAGAGAGAGAGAGAGAGAGAGAGAGAGAGATAAGAAAAAATATCTCTCAGTTTTTCAAGCACTTTCTTCTCTTCTGTCTGTCTTCCCTCTCCTTGATATACTTCCCATTTCTAGAGTATTTTCTAACCCAATTTCCATTTTCTTCCTTCTCTTCCTATCTTCCTCCACCCCCAGTTCATCCTCCCTATATAGTTCCTCATTCCGCTGTTCACTCACGGTTTTTTTCTTCCTCTCCTCTTATCTTACGTTCCTCTTCCTTATCTCATTCTTTAACCTACCTCTTCACTTCCTGCTCCTTCGCTTCTCCTAGTTATTCTTCCTCATTTTAAATCTTTTCTCTCTCTCTCTTCCAATTATTGTTTCCTCTCTATTCCCATCCTACGAGAGTACATTACCTCCTTCTTCTCAATCTCTTTCCTTCCTTCCTCCTCTTCGTCTTCTTTACACGAGTGATCTACCCCCCATTTATTCCACTCCCCTTTGTTCATCTTCCCTTATCTAATTCCTCATTTATCTCACTCTTCTTCCTATCCATCTATCCCCCTCTCCTCCCCCTTCTCTTCTTCTCTACAGTAACTTATACTTCCCCATTATCATCATCTTTATCTATTTCCTCATTTATCACCTTATTCTCTTTCTTATCCATTATTCCTCTTCCTCTTCTCTACGGTACCTTCTTCTTCTTTATCTAATTCCTCATTTATCTCACTCTTCTTCCTATCCATTTATCCCCCCGTCTCTCCTCCTCCTTCCCTGATAGACTGCTGTGTGGCGTGGGGGGGGAGGGGGGGAGGCAGAGGATGGTGTCAGGATAAGGGCACTCCACCACAGCAGCCACGCCCCTGAGATCTGTTTACAGGGGAGGCCAGAGTCGTATTGCTCCAGTGTACCACCTTGTCTACATGACCTGTCTTTTAATGTCCCAGCTTGTCTACATGACCTGTCTTTTAATGTCCCAGCTTGTCTACATGACCTGTCTTTTAATGTCCCAGCTTGCCTACATAACCTACACAACCTACATAATCTGTCTTGTGTCCATGCCTGTCTACATAATATGTCTTCAGTCCAGGCCTGTCTACATAACCTACATAGTGTTCCAGCTTGTCTACATGACCTACATAGTGTTCCAGCTTGTCTACATAACCTACAGTGTCCAACCTTGTCTACATAACCTAGTATCCCACCTTGTCTACATAACCTATACAGTGCTCCACCTTGTCTACATAACCTGAATAGTATCCCAGCTTGTTTACATAACCTACACAGCGTCCCCAGCTTGTCTACATAACCTACAAAGTTCTCCAGCTTGTCTACAAAACCTACCAAGGTATCCCAGTTTGTCTACACCTGTCTACACAACCCGTCAATGGCATAGCATTTCTGTAACCCGTCTCCACCCGCTGTCTTAGTGTCCCAAGCTTGTCTATACAACCCGTCTCGAGTGTGTGCACTAACCCGCAAGATGATATGTACACAGAACGAGATGATGTTTACACAGAACACAAGATAACGTGTACATAGTGTGTGAGTGTGTGTGTGTGTGTGTGTGTGAGGAAAAGAGGGAGATGAAATAGGAATCGAACATTAGTAATAATAATAATAATAATAATAATAATAATAATAATAATAACAACAAACACCACCAGCCAGACCACAGATCAGGGGACACACACTGGTGGAGGAGAGACTGATGGGAGTGTTATCGTTCCCTGGAGACACGACAGCCGGATGGATCATCGACGCCGTGTGGTGACGAGAGTGAGGTTGACAACAAGAGGCCAAGTCAACGCCTTTTAAACCAACAAATCCTAAATAATCTTCTTTTTTTTTCAATGCCTTTTTAAAATCCCTAATACACCATAATCCGATTACTTAACGTCTCTTATAACCCTAATCCACCACACCCTGACAACTTAACGCCTCTCAAGTCCCTAATCCACCACATCCCGACAACTTAACGCCTCCTAAAACCCTAATCCACCACACAACCCGACAACTTAACGTCCCCTAAAGCCCTAATCAACAAAAACCTGACATTTCAATTCCCCTTAAATCTCCAGTTCACAAAAATCTGACGTTTTATTTTCACGTTTAAAATCCTCAAATCCGCCAGAACCGGAAAAACAGATATTTTTAAAGCCCTTCACCTCACAATCATAACACTTGGACCACATCATTAAGACACACGAAGGGGAGGGGGAGGAAGACGGGGGAGAGAGGGAGGAGGGGCAGGAGGGAGGAAGGGGAGAAATTAACGGGGTGGGGAGAGTAGGGGATGATAAGAGAGAGGAGGAGGAGGAGAATTAACTTGCAGGAGGATGTGGGGGATTAACCTGTAAGAGGAAGAGAAGAATTAACCTGTACGAGGAGGATTAACCTGGAGGGGGAGGGGGAGGATTAACCTGCTGGAGAAGGAGGAGGAGATTGACCTGCAGGAGGAAGAGGAGGAGGATTAACCTTTAAGAGGAGAAGGAGGATTAACTTGCAGGAGGAGGAGGAGGATTAACCTGCAGGAGGAAGAGGAGGAGGATTAACCTTTAAGAGGAGAAGGAGGATTAACTTGCAGGAGGAGGAGGAGGATTAACCTGCAGGAGGAAGAGGATCAACCTGCAGTGCGAACAGGAGAAGGAGCAGGATTAACCTGCAGGAGGAAGAGGAAAAGGAGCAGGATTAACCTGTAGGAGGGGGAGGAGGAGGATTCACCTGCAGGAGGAGGAGGAGCAATACCCAGGGAGGAGGACAAGACTGATAATCTACTGCATCAGTGGACGAAAGGCAAGGCAAGGCAAGGCAAGGCAAGGCAAGGCAAGGCAAGGCAAGGCAAGGTAAGGCAAGGCAAGGCAAGGCAAGGCAAGGTAAGGTAAGGTAAGGTAAGGTAAGGTAAGGTAAGGTCAAGTCAAGTAAATTAAGTTCAAGTCAAGTAAGGTAAGATCAAGTCGGTTCAGTTGAGTTGAGGTGAGGTGCACCCCTGAGTCACTACTTCATAATGGTGGCCTCAGCGGGTAATCATAATATTAGCCAGGTCATTACTGTAACCCCACAACGTGCCGGGCTCATGCATTAGAGAAATTGCTCCTCTCATTTACACAATGTCTCGCCCAAATACCAAGGTTCACTTTGGGCCGGCAGGAGGCGTGGGTCAGGGGGATGGCCGGGGAGGGGAGAGATAGGGTGGGCGTGGGTCAGGGGGATGGCCGGGGAGGGGATAGAAGGAAGATGGGATGGGAGATACAGAAGAGATGGGAGGGGAGGGGTTAGGATGAAGCATGGGAGGGAAGAGGGGTAGGCGGGATGGGATAGGAGATACAGGAAGAGGGATAGGATTCGCGAGGGCAGGAAAGAGGAGTATGGGAGGGAAGGGGTAAGAAAAGGTCTTCCATCCCACACCCTCCCTCTCCCCTCACTCAGCCTCCCTCTCTCCTCTCACTCAATCCTCCCTCTCCCCTTACTCATTCCTCCCTCTCCCCTCACTCTACCTTCCCCTCTACTCGTCTTCCCTTTCATCCTCCAACTTGGCACAACAGACGAGAGGAGAGGCCGCAAAATATCCCCTCACTTCATCTCCCTCTCTCTCAATCCTCCCCCCCCCCACTCAGTGTTTCCCCTCACTCCTCCCCTCATACTTTCCTCTCTCAACCCTCTTACTCTCTCCCCTTTCTCCCCTCACTATATCCTCTCAATCCTTTCCATTTCTCTTCCACCCTCTCCTTCCCTCTCAATATTAATCCTCTTCCCTCCCACACCCTCGCTTTCCCCTTTTACTCTCTCTACTCTTAAGCCTCTCCCTCTCAACCTTCTCTCCCCTCACAGCTCTCTCTTTCCCTCTCTCCAATTACAGCCTTCTCTTCCCCTCTCTCTCCCTCTCACCCCTCTCTCCCCTCACAGCCTTCTCTTCCCCGCTCTCTCCCTCACAGCCTTCTCTTGCCCTCTCTCTTCCTCTCAACCCTCTCTCCTCACAGCCTTCTCCTCCCCTCTCTCACCCTCTCAGCCTTCTCTCTCCCTCTCACAGCCTTCTCCTTCCCTCTCGCCCCTCTCCTTAGCCACTCCGTCGACTAATCACCAGTAATCAGGGGGATCCTCTCCACCCTGAATACATTTAATTGGTCGTGTAGATGAGCTCCGTAATACCTAGTTAATTTACGGTGTCGTTTGGCAAGAGAGAGAGAGGGGCACATGGAAGGGGAGAGGGAGAAGTGAGAGGGGAGAGGGAGAAGTGAGGGGGGAGAGGGATGAGTGAGAGGGAGAAGTGAGAGGGGAGAGGGATGAGTGAGAAGGGAAGAGGGAAAAGAAGTGAAAGGTAGCGTGAGAGAGGGAGTGGAAAGGAAGAGGAAGTGGGAAGGTAAAGGGAAGAATGGAAGTGGAAAAGGGAGCAAAGGGAATAGGGGGAAAGGGAGAGGGAGTAGAGGAAAAATGGAGAACGATTAAGGGAGAAAAGAGAGAGAGAGAGAGAGAGAGAGAGAGAGAGAGAGAGAGAGAGAGAGAGAGAGAGAGAGAGAGAGAGAGAGAGAGAGAGAGAGAGAGAGAGAGAGAGAGAGACGCAAAGTTGAAGAATGGGAAAGGCATGCAGGGGAGAATGCATGAGAGAGGGAGATAAGGAAGAAAAAGGAAGCCGTCACACTGGATGAGAGTGGAAGAGACAAATCAGAAGAGGGGAAGAGTGAAAGGGGGCGATAAAAAAGGTAGGGAGATCAATTGGGAGGAGGTGAGAGAGAAGGAGAAGAGGGACAGGAGGTAAGAAGTAAGGGAAGGAAAGACAAGATAACAAACAGGAAAAGAGGGAGGGAGGGAGGGAGGAAGGAAGGAGGTAAATGGAAGAGGAAGAAGACAAAGGAGGAGGAGAGAAAAGTTAATTGCAGGAAGAGCTAAGTAAAGGAGGAGGAGGAGGGTGAGAGAATGATGACTTAACAAAACAGGTGGGTACAACAACGATGCAATAGATGGAATAGAATTAACAAAACAAAAGAGAGATGAAAAGACAGACTAATAACAAAAGAATAAAACACAGACTAATAAAAAGAATCAACATAACGTGAAAAGTATAATAAAAATATATAACAATACAAAATAAAAATGAATGAATAACAATGAGGAGGAAAATGAACAAGACAAATGCATAGAATAATAACGAGAGAGAGAGAGAGAGAGAGAGAGAGAGAGAGAGAGAGAGAGAGAAGATAAGAGAGGAGAGGGGAGCGAACACAAAAGGCACAAGTCGAGAGTGTGCTGACGAAGGGAGAGTGAAAAACGGGGGGGGGAAACTGCTTCAGACGGAGTGAGAGGAATAAGAAGATGAAAAATAACTGGCTGGAAGAAGGATGAAAGAAGACGTTCCAAAACTCAATAAAAGATGTGAGACGTAGCTTCCTTGTGGCCCCGAGCGACGAGTCCACAAAGGCTCCTAAGATGAATAGTAATCGTAACTTGAAGGTGATTGAGGAGTATATATACCTTTTGGGACTTCTGATAAAAACACAAAAGCGTAACTTGCAGATTATATATAGCCTTTTGGGCAAGGGAGGCAAAGTCAAACCCCAAGGGATTCTATCAAATGTATCAAACTAAAACACAAGAAAATATTGGACCAATACAGTCAGATACCGGCGAGCTAATTGATAACGACGGAGAAATGAGCAATAATATGAATAAATATTTTTCAACAGTTTTCACCACCGCAAATTTAAACATGTTACCCGAGGCACCGACTCTATACAGAGATAGTGAAGAAAATAAATTAACCGAGTTAGTGGTGACTAGTAACGATGTTAGTAAGCAAATAGACAAAATAAAGCCTAAGTCACCAGGTCCCGATGAGATATTTGCCAGAGTATTAAAGGAATTTGCTCTTAGCAAAGTTCTTTAACATGTCCTTAAAAACGGGTGTAGTACCAGAATCCTGGATGATAGCGAATGTAATACCGATTTTCAAGAAGGGAGATATATCACTTTCCTCTAACTACCGTCCAATCAGTTTAACATCAATTGTAGACAAATTACTGAAAGCAATCATTTCAAACTCTATTCGAAATCACTTGGAGAAGCACAAGTTGATCAATAATTCCCAACATGGATTCACAAGCGGGCGTTCATGTCTAACTAATCTACTAACATTCTTTTCATCAGTTTTCGAATCAGTGGACGAGAGGCACAATTATGATGTGGTATATCTCGACTTCAGCAAAGCCTTCGACTGAGTCCCCCACGAAATACTAATAAGAAAAGTGGAGGCTCATGGCATTAAAGGAGATATTCTAAAATGGATTAGGGCGTGGTTACAGGACAGGAAACAGCGAGTGAGCATTAACGACACTAAATCCGATTGGAGCAACGTCACTAGTGGAGTTCCCCAAGGCTCAGTACTTGGACCATTATTATTTATTATGTACATAAACGACATAGATATCGGCGTAGACACCAACATAAATAAATTTGCTGATGACACTAAAATAGGGCATGTAGTTAAATCTGACGAGGACTCAGCAAAACTACAGGAAGATCTAAACAAATTTTTCGAATGGTATGAAAAATGGCAGATGAAATTCAATGTGGACAAATGTAAAGCACTCAGTATAAGAGATGTAAACAGGGAAACCAGATACCAGATGAACAACGATGTTAGTGAGAAATCCGACTGCGAGAAAGATTTAGGAGTAATGATAAGTAGGAATTTTAAGCCAAGTAAACAATGTGTATTTGGTCGAAACAAGGCTAATAAAGTACTTGGGTTCATACAAAGGAGTGTTAGTTTCAAGACTAGCGAGGTCATCCTAAAACTATATCTTGCGCTTGTGAGACCTCACTTGGATTACGGAGTTCAATTCTGGTCACCGTATTACAGAATGGATATAGAATCCTTGGAAAGAATGCAGAGGAGAATGACAAGAATAATCCCCGGGCATTAGGAACCTTGAGTACAGAGACAGGTTAAAGCATCTTAATTTGCACTCCCTCGAGAGAAGTAGAGTGAGGGGCGATAGAGGTGTATAAATGGAAGTCAGGGCTAAACAAAGGGGACATTACAAAGGTACTCAAACTATTCAACCAGGAGCGAACTCGTAAAATGGTTTTAAATTAGACAAATTTAGATTTAGGCGCGAAATAGGTAAACACTGGTTTAGGAATAGAGTAGTGGACGAGTGGAACAAGTTACCAAATATCATTAACTCGAATACGCTGGATAGCTTCAAACATAGGTTGGATGAATATATGAGCAATAGGGGTTGGGACTGCCCAGTATGGGCCAATAGGCCCGCTACAGTTTCCTCCATTCTTATGTTCTTATAGAAACGCAAACATCGTAACTTGAAGAATATATATATATATATATATATATATATATATATATATATATATATATATATATATATATATATATATATATATATATATATATATATATATATATATATATATATATATATATATATATACGTTTTGGACTTACGATAAAAACACAAAACTAAAAGTCCACATTAGATCAACGAACATTATACATATACTACAACTCCCATTAAATTATCGTTTCTAGAGGCTCACTTCAGACACGTTCTTGTATCTTCACTTAAGGGGAAATTCAATTGTAATGAGACTCTGAGAATCTGGAATCGAACCACTCCCTCTCCCCCCCTCAATTATTCTTAAAGGTTCGAACACACATCAGAGTTCTCCCATCAGTGTAAACAAAGAACACATAGGAAGTAAAGACGTCACAAAACAGCAACACCAGGAGCAGCGGCGGGCATGTTAGAGAGGTGGAGGAAGGGTGAGAGGGGGGATGAGGAGGAAGAGGGGAGGGAGAGAGGTGGAGGAAGGGTGAGAGGGGGGGATGAGGGAGGAGAGAGGAGGAAGGGTGAAAGGGGGGATGAGGAGGAAGAGGAGAGAGAGAGAGGATATATAACTAAGCCCTGAGACACTCCGGAGTCCTGAACAGAATGTGGAAATGAAGAAAATTGTAAGGCCCTCATTTAGAAATCTTTGTCTGGTATCTCCGAGTATTATTATTATTACCATCAGAGTCATTACCACTTCCTCTCTAAGTCTCTGGCGCGCCTCAGTGCTAAAAAACACCTCACACTTATCTTCTGAATCTCCCTCACTCAAGCGCTAAGTGCATTTCCAACCTGTACTGCTTTTATCAAATTCAGATCGAGTCGAGTATTAGTGTAAAAAAAAAAAGAAAAGAAAAGCTACTTATTATTTCTCAAGACATTTTTTCTCAAGATAACACAAGTAAAACAAGACGAAACACCACTGATAAACAAATCCCCCAAACTTATAACAAAAGGTTCACAAGAGATACGGCTGACTCCCTCTCTCTCTCTCTCACTCAGTTAGAAAAAAACATCTAACAGCACAGAGTGTTTAGGGCGACAACCCCAGGCGGTGAGCAGCAGGAGTCAGCCAGCCAGGGACCCGGCACGTAACCGGGAAAAGATGGACTTAATACTCGTTATTCAAACCGGAATTATCACGTTTGGTGGTGCCAGAACTGCCTGTCGACGGTGGCCTGGCGGAGGGTTTACCATGTTCAGTGTACTCGTGGTCAAATCCTCTCCTCCTCCTACCCGGTGTCCGATGACTACTGTTGGATAAAGCGTGTCGAGTTGTGTGTCGCGCTGTGTGTCGTGTTGGCACTATGTCGTGTCGCGCTGTGTGAAGTGCGTGTCGTGCTCCTCCCTGAAAAGTTAATGCGTTGACCTGTCTTTTGTGGACCCGGGATGTGGTGGGAGTTAACAGTGTTTGCGTGGATTGTCACCTAATAACTGGAAATTACCGCATCAACACGGAGACTGTCTGTGACTTCCTGGTGGAGTTTAAGGTCTCAATTTGATAGCTGTGGCCTTGTGGGGTGAGGTCCTCGCCTTGGCTCCTGTCAAATAGAATTCGCCAAAGACCACCTGTCAACTATCACTAACATAACAGAGACAGAAATTCCTAGCGAGTCCTGTGACCACATTAACTCAGTGTGTGTGTGTGTGTGTGTGTGTGTGTGTGTGTGTGTGTGTGTGTGTTACAATAAACCTTGGTAGGATGATGATGAAACTGTGATGCGACTTGGCAAAAGGTCATTAAGGCTGTATGGGTTTCCAGTTTTATGTAATCTGTATGGTAATGTGAGAGAGAGATGTGGGCGAGGCAGGCACTGGCCGGGTTAGAGCTGGCCTGGTGACGGCTGGACGGCGGCCACATCACCACTGACCACACACCTTTAACCACTACCCAATCAAACACATTTTCTCCCCCGTGGTTTAAAACACATACACTCGTTTAACTCGTGTTGAAATATAACACAAGCTGGATTGGTGTTTTTTCTAACTCGTTTTGAAATACAATAGTGACTGATTTTGTTTTATTTTTTAACTTGCACTAAAATACATGTAGCAGAACCTGGACTTTGTTTTGAAATACAACATGCAGTAAACTCTGGTTGTTATATAATCAATAAACATCATGAAACAAAACAAATAAACAAGATGAACAAAAATAACAATCACTAAAGAAACGTCCAATACACGTCAAAAACACGTACACATCTCAACCACAACTGCTATCATTACTAGAACTAAGAATCATCGTTGTCACCAAGTTCTCTGACGATATAAAACATGACAACATTGCCCGTGCTGTAATACCAAATAAAAAAATACTCCATTACCACTAATTCAATAATCATCTTATCATTATTACCCAAGACAAAAACTCATCTTTAGCATCAACTTACATAAAGATAATATCACCGACAACATAATTAATACCAAACAAGAAAGTGTTCCATCACAGCAAGACGGGTTTAAATAATACTGTAGAATATAAAGCGCCCTTCATCCGCTGTCGTGTTGTGGCTGCCAGCACTCGACACGTCAGCTGTCACATGTGTTACACGGGCACAGGTGTACAGTTACCATCCCCGGCCAGCTTACCTATACACAAACGTACCCTCCACCCCCAATATCAGCACCACTACCGACGACACCTGCTCCACGTGTTACTGCCCATGACACACCTGCTACACATGTTACCGTTCCCAAAATACACCTGTTTGCTTTTATAATATTGTTCAAACCAAAACACATCCTGCTGTATAATTATGTTAGTCTTGAGATCACAACAATACCAACTACAGGCTCGTATCTAAGCTATAATAACAATACCTCCCCTCCCCCCACACACACAGCGTTAACAATAATTAATCAAGAGGCTAAGAGGATTGCACGCTTCAAGAGAGACTCGTCAGAGAGCCTGGAGGACACTCAGCTCACATCCAGGTATCTTACACACACACACACACACACACACACACACACACACACACACACACACACACACACACACACACACACACACACACACACACCTAGTCTAAACATTTAACAAATCGCTGTTAATCCCATGGTTAAAATACCCACGTTCAACTCGCTCTAGTATCAGGGAAATTACTGATTCCAAGAGAAGAGTAAACGAGGCACGTGGATGGCACCGTCTGGATGACAATGACTATACTGGCACTATCTGGATGACGCCTCGTGGATGACACTGGGTAGACAGGATCAGTGCCACTAGTATCACGCCCTGACACACCACCAAAACAAAGTCCACCACATGAGCCACCGCTTTGGTTACTTAATCCCCCCCCCACACACACACACACTGAAAACTAAAGTCAATATATTAACCATTTGAGAAAGATGGTTTAACCTTGAGGATTTAGAGCTTAAACCATCATCCTCAAGAGTAATACAACATAAACCATCATCCTCAAGAGTAACACAATATAAACCATCATCCTCAAGAGTAACACAATATAAACCATCATCCTCAAGAGTAATACAACATAATCCATCATCCTCAAGAGTAATACAACATAAACCATCATCCTCAAGAGTAATACAACATAAACCATCATCCACATAAACCATCATCCACAAGGTAATACAACAACCATCATCCACAAAGTAATACAACATAAACCATATCCACAAAGAGTAATAACGCAAACCATCATCCTCAAGGGTAATACAAGCGCGTAAACCATCGTCCACAAAGGTAATGCAACATAAACCATCATCACAAGAGTATTTCAACATAAACCATCATCCGCAGAGTATTTAAACATAAAGCCATCATTACAAAAGGTAATACAACGCAAACTGTCGTCCACAAAGAGTAATACAACATAAACCATCATCCACAAGAGTAATACAACATAAACCATCATCCACAAGAGTAATACAACATAAACCATCATCCACAAGAGTAATACAACATAAACCATCATCCACAAGAGTAATACAACATAAACCATCATCCTCAAGAGTAATACAACATAAACCATCATCCACAAGAGTAATACAACATAAACCATCATCCACAAGAGTAATACAACATAAACCATCATCCACAAGAGTAATACAACATAAACCATCATCCTCAAGAGTAATACAACATAAACCATCATCCACAAGAGTAACACAATATAAACCATCATCCTCAAGAGTAATACAACATAATCCATCATCCTCAAGAGTAATACAACATAAACCATCATCCTCAAGAGTAATACAACATAAACCATCATCCACAAGAGTAATACAACATAAACCATCATCCTCAAGAGTAATACAACATAAACCATCATCCACAAGAGTAATACAACATAAACCATCATCCACAAGAGTAATACAACATAAACCATCATCCACAAGAGTAATACAACATAAACCATCATCCTCAAGAGTAATACAACATACATCACATAAACCATCATCCTCAAGAGTAATACAACATAAATCCATCATCCTCAAGAGTAATACAACATAAACCATCATCCACAAGAGTAATACAACATAAACCATCATCCACAAGAGTAATACAACATAAACCATCATCCTCAAGAGTAATACAACATAAACCATCATCCACAAGAGTAATACAACATAAACCATCATCCACAGGAGTAATACAACATAAACCATCATCGTCAAGAGTAATACAACATAAACCATCATCCACAAGAGTAATACAACATAAACCATCATCCACAAGAGTAATACAACATAAACCATCATCGTCAGGAGTAATACAACATAAACCATCATCCACAAAGACATTATTAATACCTACCAACGAACGAGTTAAACGCTAATACATATTGGGTACTTATTGCAATTAAACGGGATTAACAAAATGAAGGTAATCAGAGCCGCTGGAGTTAAAAAAAAATGGTTTCTGTGCCAATAAGCGGTGTATAAAACGAAATTACTCAGCGCATTAATATATGAGCGAGGAATAAAATGCCAGGGGCTTCGGATTCACTGAGACTCGCATGATAGGGGTTCGGATTCGCTAAGGTTCGCATGATATGGGTTCAAATTCGCTATGACTCGCATGATAGGGGTTCGGATTCACTAAGACTCGCATGATATGGGTTCGGATTCACTAAGGCTCGCATGATGAGGGTTCAGATTTACTAAGGTAAAAGAGAAACACAAAATACCGTCAAAACTACACACGCAAGAGCCTCAACCTTAACTACTTCATACCTTAGCTAGGAGACACTTTAAAGAAAACTTCACTGAATATGCTGTTACTTGTCTGAGGCTGGCGGTGTTAAGTGAAGGCCGAGTCTCAGTGTAATGTTGATGGTATTTGTGGAGGGATGACATGCCTGTGTTTTATGTAGTCAGTTTACAGTCTTACAATTTCAGTTACGAGCAATGTTCATCCCAAGATTTTTTGTGAATCCTAACCTTGGTGTTAAAAAACCATCACAACATCCATTTACATGACGAGTGTACATCCCGCGCCAACAAGGCCAACAGCAGACTCCACAGTTGATATATATATACAGTATATATAGTATATAAAATGAATTCTGGTCGTCACACTCAACCCAAACAACATTTGAATAATTTAAAAAGGCAAATTAAATTCGCAGCGAATTACCCAGTGTTACACACGAGCCACAAACAGTCGTCAAAAAAAATTACCCTAAATAACACTGCGACGCCATTAGAATAAATTACACCCATGGCGGTGGTGGGCGTAGCGAGCCAGCCATTACCAATTACCAGCGGGACAGAGAGTGTGTGTTTGTTGTTCATTACACGCCTACATAACCCCGCACAACGCTTTTTAATGGCGATAATCCCCACGTTCTCAGCCGCTACACAACACCGCCCTCCAAAAAATAACACCAACTTTTGCAACAGCCGTTTCAAGTTGTATTATTTCACCCGAAGTGCGCCAACTTTCTGACAGTGGCGCACACATGTACACCACAACGAGAGGGAGTACAGCCCCGGAAGAGCAAGTTTGGTCCCACTACAGCACCACAACAACGACTGCTACGACGAGAAACAAACGTGGTACCACTACAGCACCACTACAACGACTGTCACGACGAGAAACAAACGTGGTACCACTACAGCACCACTACAACGACTGTCACGACGAATTACAAGTTTGATACCACACCACAGTACCACCACTGCGACTATTGCAAACAATAATAATACCATTCCATTGCAGTATCACTATAGCTGCCACTGTACCACCCCTGGTCTGTGTTGCCGGTACCTGCTCTGAACAATAAATATTCGAACGCCACTTCCAGCAAAGATTCGAACACTCATCCAAATAAAAAAGGATTCGAACGATTCAAATGGTCGGCAGATCAGAGGCATCTTTTCCACTCAGGTTATGCTTATCACTCCCAACAGTGAACAAAATATTCGAAGGTCTTTCCGACCACGCAAGTTTCTAGCCTCGTGCCAGTGGGCAGGTAGCGTGACCCATGCCATTCAACCCAGCCAACCACACATCATTTTAAATTCATGTACAAATTACGCTGTACTTAACACACACACACACACATATATATATATATATATATATATATATATATATATATATATATATATATATATATATATATATATATATATATAAAGTAAGTAAGAAAGACGCACACACACACACGTTATACTTCTCATAAAATGTAAATTTGTTTCTGAAAGTATGTCCACTTCACTGCACAAGTGTTCCGTACATATATTTAGCCTCAACACCAGTCGACCCAAAACATATGCTGATACATATCTCGACCTGACACACATACATATGAATTCTACTCATGGATCATGCATAACGACAAGTGGACTTATTGTGCATTTGTCATGAGCCACGATGTGTTGTGAATCGTAATGGTGGAGGCTAAGGGTTCAATTTACATAATGTGTTTGTAAGTTGAGGACAAGAGTGAACTATATACCTGTACAGATATTTCCAGGTGATATTTTATATATTTCTTGTTGTTCTCTACACCTAACATGTATTCCTAACACATGATCCTCCTCCAGTAACCTTTATCTGAGGCTCTCTACCCCGCACACAAAGGAGAGAGAGAGACCAATTAAGTGACAGGTCATGTATACACGCACTCATTCCAGCCCTTGTATACAACATCCTGGGCCAAGCGGGACCCATGTATAAGATGATACAACGCATACCGTATAAATATCTATACACGTACAGCAGCGCTCACTTCTCACATACGCAAAACATGTATACTGTTGAGAGACGCCACATGATGAAGCCACACCCGTATATGAATGAATGTATGTATGTATGTATGTATGTATGAGCCAGGTCCACACGGTATCTATAAGGCTTTGTACCATCTCTCACGCCAAAAAACAGAGTTAGTAGAGTCATTAAAATATAATCCCAAATCGATTAGAGCATAAAGTGTGGACTGGGCCGCGCGTCATGTATTGATCCGAGGGTATTATGCCGCCGCTCCACTTTACCCAAATCAACTACATTACCTGCGTTCCGCTCTCAAACACACACACACACACACACACACACAAAGGAGAAACGCATGCACGCACAGACACTCACTCACTCTCTCACTCTCTCTAGTTCTCTCTATCTATTCATCAATCTCTCTCTCTCTCTCTTCTACCTCGGTCTCCATCTCCCCGTCACACTAGCTCACTCTACACCTCAACCTACTCATACTATAAATTCCAGGAACGCCAGAGTGTATCTAATCACTGCAACACAAAGGCAGATGGCATCTCCCTGCCTCCCCAGACACACACACACACACACACACGCGCGCACAGCCACATACACACATGCACACACACACGCGCGCGCACACATACACACCCACACAGCTCTCTTTCGTGTATATGTAACCTTCTGACAGCCAGCACGCCCCGGTCGACCTGTCAAGCCCTGGGTGGGAGTAAACGGGGCCAACGTTGAAGAGTGTGTGTGTGTGTGTGTCTTCCTGGAGGAGGTGGTGACCACAAAAGTCCTATACACGTTGTACATTTATTTGGCCATTCTACCCCAGTTAATCCACAACGACCTGTCTGTTTCGCCCCCCCGCCCTCTTCCCTCAACAACAACCCTTCAAAGACCTCGAGGGGAAAAGGCCAGACAAAAAGGCCCGACAAAGCCATTGAGTCTGTAAGTGAACATCGTGTGTATGTATGTGTGTGTGTGTGTGTGTGTGTGTGTGTGTGTGTTTTCACCGTATGATGGGAGTGTCGGGGGCGTATAATTGGTCGGCAACTGATGGGCGACCAGCAGCGACTATGGGAGGAGGTAGAATGATGACCAACTAAGTTCGCTGTCAGGAATACGACGACCCTGCTGACTGGCTGACGACCTTCTGGGCAGCCCTATTTGAGGGTCGTCCACAGCTGCTGTAACATTCTCGAACCGGAACGAAACTGAGTGGAAAACTGAACTGCACTCGTTATCGTCCACTTCTGTGCCGCCGCCGCCATCACTGCTGCTGCTGCTGCTGCTCTTGACGCCATTATTACTGCTGCTGCTGTCTTTACCGTTCCTGCTGCCGGTCTACCACAGTTAAATCACACAGCAGGTGTGAGCGAAAAGCGAAAAAGAGCATTACAACACCAGTGTTTGGGGTATATTTTCCACTTTCCTGACCCAGTAAGCCGCTCCCCAGGCCCAGAGGCGCGCGGAAATATGAGTTGAGGGGCAGGAGGTAAAAAGGCCGCTTGTTGCTCTTCCCGCTTGACGAGGTGAGGGGGGCCGGCAGGCAAGGTCGCTATCACGGGAAATTAATCTGAAAACATCGACACGAAAAATATGATTGGTAACACAGACGTCATACACTTTATGGACTGTTACACCGCATCTTTGTTCCGCTGGTGCCGGGGCCCTCAACCATGCAGTCCACTGGCAGTTAATAAGTGAGTGAGTGTGTGTGTGTGTGTGTGTGTGTGTGTGTGTGTGTGTGTGTGTGTGTGTGTGTGTGTATGACAAAGTTATTGCAGAAACATTACCGGTAACATATACTACATATATTTACCACAAAACGGAACAAACACAAACGCAAAAAAAAAAACTCGTTATGTATATCCAGCGCACACACACCTGGATGCACACACCTGTAGCGCAACCAGGCACACAGGTGTTATGACAGCTGCTCTCAGAGAACACAGCCACACTACGCAGGCGCCTACCCGTCCATTCCGACAAAACTACGACCGCAGATCAAATGTTCACCCATCACAAGGGATCATCCATCACTTGGGGTGAAGAATGGACGGGCGAGACAGGGTAACGAGACGGGAGTTATCTACCTAGTCTGATAATTACCTGTGTCTGGCAACACCAGTGGACGGGGCCCCTCCACCTGGTGACGTGACGTGTCCCTGTTATGAGCGCTCCACCGGCCAGCGACCATCACCCTACACACGTATGTTATCACCATGGCTCATAAACTTCATATGAGTCGCAAGTATCTCATAAAGCCTCACGCGAGCTAACTATTAGTGCACAAACCTGACAACTATATATTTTACTGGCCGCCACCACTTGCTAACTCTCTCTCTCACACATATACACACCTGTTCACACACATCAGCTCACAAACACCTTACACTCATTCACAAACATACACACCAACTCACACACTCCAGCTCACAAACACACACACACAACAGCTCACAAACACCTCACAAACACCTCACACACACACACAAACATACACACCAACTCACATACTTACACACAACAGCTCACAAACACCTCACACACACACACACACACCAACTCACTTACTGACACACAACAGCTCACAAACACCACACACACACACACAAACATACACACCAACTCACATACAACAGCTCACAAACACCTCACACACACACACCAACTCACACACAACAGCTCACAAACACCTCACACACACACCAACTCACACACAACAGCTCACAAACACCTCACACACACACACACACAATAACCTAGACTGCCAGCCATTACTCATAACGTATTCAATAAGCTCGTTCAAAGTTTCCCCCGACGGCGTTTAATCCCACTAACAACAAAGCCAGTCCCGAACGCTAATGGCCGGGATTCTGGCGCATTTAAAAATACCAGACGAATATCCACACCACCACCACCCTTCCAGTTATTCCGCTTTAAGCTGAGTAGAGCTTGCAGTTAGCTCAGCTTACTCAAAGGAGGTTATCTTCACTAACGCGGCTAGAATACGTATCTGGCTTCAATCTCTGTATTCCGAGGTGAGTGGTGGGTGCAGTTAGCTAAGGTTACTCAGACGGGAAAACAGTACGGTAACTGGAAGACGTGTTTGGCCTACAACTTTGACTCGACGTGTAGTTCCCCCCCACCCCCCTCTCATCAGAAACTGCGTGGTGGTTGTGTACGACTGTGTACGGAGACATACAGACAGACAGAGATAGACACACCTGGCAAAGAAAGACTAAAGGTCGTAAGGTTGTGACCTGCAGGACCCAAAATCCACCCTCCTCTCCCCCCACTGAACACCTTCTCCCTCCTATCCCTCCGGCTACTCCTGTGAGCTGTGGTGCAGGTGGCGGCCCTGTCTGGTAAACTTTACGCATTAAGGCCTCCTTCAGTATCCTTCACTCCCTCTGCCGCACCGCCTCCTTCCTTCCCTACCCTCCCTCCCTCCTTCACACTACTTTCCCTCCTCTCAATTCCTTTCATCCTACCTTTCTTTGATCATGACTTTCTTCACTCAATCTTCCTGCAAGAGTTCTTCATTCACCCTATTACTTCACGCGCTATCAAAACTTCCTTCCTTCGTCCCTCGTACTTGTATCTCGCTTCCTTCATCTTCTTCATTCGTCCTTCTTTCAACCCAATATTCTGAAGATGTCACTCTCCTCTCTGACTCCCTCCTCTTCCTTCTCCCAAAATGCCCTTCCCCTCCTCTTCTTCTCCCTCCTCCTCTATTTCTCACGCCCGTCCCCCAGAGTCCCTCTAACACCTCCCTCCTTTTCTTCCTCTCACTCCTCTTTCCTCTTCATTATCCTCCTTTTTCTAATCACCAACTTTTTTTTCGCTACTCCTCTTTTTCTCGGTCTTACTCATCATCCTCCTCTCTTCCCCTACTCCTGCTCCTCCCCTTTCCCTTCTCCTTTTCTCTCTGGTCCACCCCCCTCCTCCCCCCTCCTGTCTAATACACCTCCTCCTCCTCTCTCTCTCTCTCTCTCTGACTCTTCCTCCTCTCCTCTCTCTCTGGTGTCCTCCTCCCTCCTCTCTCTCTCTCTGGTCCCCCCCCCTCCTCCTGCTGGGCGGAACTCACTAAACCAGCATTTTCACAGGAGTTTTCAGAGTGGGTTACGTCCGTCCCTAAGCTAGATTTTTCAACTCAAAAATAGAAGAATTCTTTCCCTTCCTCACTAACTTACTTTTACGCCTGGCGCAACACCTGGCGTTTCCTTCCACCCCCCCCAAGGTTGATTTATTGTTTAGTTGTCCCTCATCACAATTAAGTTTTCTTTGAGTTATTTACGTTTTTTTTTTCGTTTTTCTTCAGTTGTTTTCCTTTTTTTTTAAGTTTTCGTTCAAATTTTTAAGTTACTTCTCGTTCGTTGTTGTAATTCTTCCTTCTTATGATATCCTTAAGTTATCCATACACTTCCTTTTTTTACGATATCCATCCTCCTTCTTACCTAATCCCTCCTCACGTTATCGATCCTCCCCTTTACCTAATTCCTCCTCCTCACGTTATCCTACTCCTTAGTTATCCATCCCTCTCCTTCTTACGCTATCCACCCTCCTTCTTACGCTATCCACCTTCATCCTTACGCTATCCATCCACCTTTCTCATGTTATCCACCCTTACAGTTTCCCTTCGCTTCTTTTCTTTAGTTTCCAGCCTGTCGATTCGAGCCCCTCCAGTCGTACGTCTTCAAAAAGCGTGATAAATTTCCAGTGTTCGAGGGAAGAACTCTGAGAGGAAATAAACTGCCATTAATCATATCGCGGAGGGGGGGGAGGAGGGTCTAACTGAGGGGGGTTGGTTTAGCTAGAGGGCCAATTATAAAGGCTGGCTTGGCTCAAGGTCCTAGGTGAGAGGAGGGTTGGCTTAGCATAGGGGGCTAGTTAAGAAGGGTGGCTTTGTGGTGGGGGTTAGATTGAGGAACTGGCTCTTGAGGGGTAGGGGCGCTAGTTTGAGGGTGGTTCAGGGGGCTAGCTTGAGGAGGAGGAGCTATAGGTGAGGACTGGAGGCGCACACACACACATCCATCAAACATCATTAACACGGCCAAATAAACCCTGAAATTACACGAATAAATGAATCCCACGTACGAGTTTATAATCCCAGTTAAACCCAATTAAAACAGTATATATATATATATATATATATATATATATATATATATATATATATATATATATATATATATATATATATATATATATATATATATATATATATATATATATATATATATATATATATATATATATATAGTCTTAAATACATAATTAATAACGTACCGACAAAGGTTCTCTCTAAATAAATATGAATGGTGTGTTAATGATAAATGAATAAACTTCCGACACACACACACACACGACGAATAAAGTGACAACAGCTCTCCGTTTTCTTTTAGGGCAAGAATAAATAAAAAATAAATAAAAAACGGAACAGCGGCTTACAATCCCATTACCCTGGTAGACATTCACCCCGATAAGGAGAACCACGACACACAAAGCTCTCACCAGCGACGACAAAAATACCCTCCACTTAAGAGACCAAGATCTAACTTAAGCTACAATTGATGATAAAAAAAAAAATCCCACAATAGCGATAATCATCCATCAGTTAAGTTGGGAAAGACGTACGGTGCTGGAGTGACCAAGATAAAAGGTTGCTTGAACATTAGCAGGACACAAGCAACAGCGAAGAACAAACACGAGAAGTATTATATTGTTGCCTGAATGAAGACAAACACTAAGACAGTAATTAACAAGTAACAGGCCCTAAGCTCGCTGCATAAACTGTTATTAATCGACAATAAACAGTCATAAACGAGCGAGGGGACACAGCTATAAACACGAGCCACACACACACACACACACACACACACACACACGAGTACATAAATATATATATATATATATATATATATATATATATATATATATATATATATATATATATATATATATATATATACACAGATACACACTAACACACATACATTCTCACACAAACTTACACAGACAGATACAAACGCATACAAACAAACACAAGTACGAATAAGCAAACACAAACAAATATACATTCACACAAACACAGACATATACAAACACACACACACACAATCAAGCATAGTAAACAACTCAATGAATCAGTATAAGCCGCCGCAAACAATCAGCAGGATCACTCAATCTCGTTTACCACATCTATAAACAAGCAAAAGGCCAACCGCAAACAATCAAGTCATAAACAACCTCAGTAAAGGCCCCATAAACAAGGCGAATAGGTAACCAACAAATACACAACCCCGACATAAACAACCAACAAGTACACAACCCCACCTTAGACAAAGAAACAAGTACACAACCCCACCTTAAACAACCAACAAGTACATAACCTCACCTTAAACAAAGACTCAAGTACACAAACCCACTTTAAACAAGGACACAAGTACACAAACCCACTTTAAACAAGGACACAAGTACACAAACCCACTTTAAACAAGGACACAAGTACACAAACCCACTTTAAACATAGAAACAAGTACACAACCCCGACATAAACACACACTGGGTGAGCAAAACAACAGTCGACAGATGGAGCGGCCACCAGAACACCGACCAAATTGACCATTAAAGAGGGTGAATGGGTGAGAATCACATGGTCATTAGGTGAGTGAATGGGTGAGAGAGAATCTGTGTTGTGTTGTGTTGTGTTGCGTTGGGAGCCTCACGTACACACCTGAAGAATATCCCTCCCCCTCTCCTTGTGTTGCGTTACGTTGTGTTGCGTTACGTTGTGTTGTGTTACGTTGTGAACCTCACGAACATACCGTAAGAATCTCCCTCCCCTCCACCTAGCCTGAAGAGGGGTGGGGAGGAGGTGGTGGTCTTAGGGTGATGGTGGGGTGGTCTTAGGGTGATGGTGGGGTGGTCTTAGGGTGATGGTGGGGTGGTCTTAGGGGTGATGGTGGGGTGGTCTTAGGGTGATAGTGGGGTGGTCTTAGGGTGATAATGGAAGGGTTGGGGGAAGTGTAGAAGGTGGGATGGGAGGGAATGTGGATTGTGTTGAGGGTGAGTGAGGGTGTTGGAGTATGGGAAGGAGGTGTGGAGTGTGTTAGGTGAGGAATGTGAAGTGTGTCGAAGTAGAGGGAGGATGTGGAGTGTGTGGGGGGAGGGTGTGTGTGTGGGAAAGAGGATGTCTTGTAGTGGTACCACAAACCACACTACCACGCTCTGGGCCTCTCTGTCTCTCTAACGTGACCCGGAACCCACCGCATAAGTGATACCCATTGTTAAGACAAGTATGGTAGGGGGGAGGGGAGGGGGTGTCATAAAGTTTATCGGTTGATGCAGTGGTTTGGTGTTTTATTAATGGCGTGTCAAGAGCCGTGTTCAACGTCTGCCAAGTCCCCCCCCCCCGCAAAAAAAAAGAAGTGTGGGGGTACGAGGGGGGGGGGGAGAGCATTAGTCATCAGGAATTCAGGTCTCAAAGGATTCTGGATCCTTTAATGATCTGGGACGCAATTCAGGGCTTTGGTTTTACGAGACAAATATTCCTGACGGTTTGACAGGATCACGCTCCTCAACCGTCAGTCCCGCAGCAACCCTGATCACAAACTATTAGCTATAAACTGTAACAACTTGACCACGAACTATCATACATACACCACACTAATTCAACACGGTTAATGATGCAGGTGTAGAGGTGTGGCCCAAGACAACAACAACTCAGGAATTTCAAGAGAATCGAACCCGTGAACTACAATGATTCTCCTGACCTAAACTACCATAACAACTACATCATCAGTTAACTCGAGCCTTAAACTAAGTGCTGTCACCCTCCTAACAAGCTTCTCACCTTACATAATAGTGGGAAAAGATGACAGGTAAATATGGTGTTCTCCCCACCCCCCCCCTATAAACACTATCTCAAAACACTACATCATCACAAGTATATCACAGTAAGTTATGGTTATCACGCCCACCTAATATGTTATCTTCAGCATTTGGGTTTATGTCGTGTTAGTTCTGCCATCACTGTCTTACAACCTACCATCACGACGCCACAATCAGATACTGGAGTTAAAAGTGCCAACCAAAACATTTTTTTTGTAACACTTTCACACAAAATCGTAACTTAACATTCATAGCCACCAAGCTGTGTCATTAACGCTTTACAAATTGCACATTAAAGTAAATAGATTTTCGCGGTGTATCTGCAGGCAGCTTGCACCGGACATTAAAAACACGTCCTTCATCCTCGAGCCGGACATTTCCTCACGTTTAACCTTGTCGACTCTCACCTGGCAACACGCGACAGGTTCTCCAACACGCTAACTAACACCATCACACACCGAGTCTTCCCACCTACCAGCTGCACCTCCACACACTGTACTTAAACAGGCCATTCAGGTCGTCCTCCACGGTGTTCCTCTCAGCTGGAGTTTTACTTAACCCGATGGAGTGACTTTCGGAGGCTCTAGCAATCATAATTGTCTGGTAATAAACTTGATCGAACAAAGCTTGCCTGGTGATAAACTTGATAACCCAGGCTTGACTGGTAATAAAATTGATCGAATAAAGCTTGTCTGGTAATAAACTTGATCAACCAAGCTGTTGGTGTCAGTTCTCCTGCAACACCCAACACAACACAGCTTGGCCAGGAAACTTTGGAGGTCACTTATCAAGTTGTCTCCTGAAGACCTCCACTGAGAGACAATTGCCGGTGACCCCGCTGACAGTTGTCTCCAAGTACCACCACAACGACACGACGCCGGTGATCCCAGTCGTCCAGAACACCAACTGCGGCAGTAACACGACGAACAAAATCAGAACTAAAGGTAGTAAGTGAACTAATAACACGGGCGAGAGCAATAAATGGACAACACTACTACCAACTACTGCAATATCAACGCAATTAACAGTAGGAGTATCGTCCGCAATCCGCTCTTACAATATTATATCGTTTTTATTATTTTCGTTCCTCTGTTATATACCGAGCTGGTGTTATCTATCTCTCTCTCTCTCTCTCTGCTTCTCCCACCTCTTCCTCCTCCCTTATTCCCTCTCTCTCGTTATCTTCCCATGATACATTCCCCAAGACACACACACACACACACACACACACACACACACACACACACACACTAAGTCAATACAGTAGATTCTCGTATCTTCATCAACACCTAACACTGTCTCAAGACGCTCCTCACCCAAACGGCAAAAACAACACAAACTCCCAACACAAACAACACACTCAAAAAAAAAGACAAACAAGTAAGCAAATAAAAGCGTAAAGAACAATTCCGAGTTTATCCAAGCTTGTAAAGGCAACTCAAAGGCTTCAGAGACTGACCTCGAGGTTTATTCCAAGTTTACTCCAAAAGTATCGAATTCTCACCGGTTGTTGAAGCATTAAGACCTGAAACTCAATACGGAACACCGAATCATTTTAATTTACCTCAAGTTAAATATAGAAAATTCAACATAACTCTCTTAATACTTAACATTCTCAAGAGCTTCGAAACTTTGCGTAAAACCTTCGGAACTTAAAGCGAAACCTTAAAATCAAACTCAAATCTTGACAATGACTCAATGAAAAGAAAATGCATAAAAAAATTCTATATTTCGACTTCCTATTCATTTTCTCTCTCTTTTTTTGTATTTATTCAGACAATTACTAAATCAACACAGAAACTTTTTGACGAGCCTCGAGATTTGATTCCCTGGTGAAGAGAAACGAACTTGTCTTTCAACCTTTGCCGTTTATTTCAGAGCCGCGGGATTAATTATTTTATCTCTTGAGTGCCACGATTCAACCACGATTAAAACGTCATATTAACCGAGAGGAACAAATCGTTATATTTAAAAAAAAGCTCACGTGGTGTACTCGATGGTTCAAGTCATTTACAATAAAGGTGGGTTAAGTCATCGTACTCACGGGATTACATAATGGATTAAGTCATTATACTAAAGAGAGGTAAAGTCAACACACTACGGGTAAACTCAATTGGATTTAGTCAATATTCAGTACTAAAAGAGGAGAGAGGAGTTAAGTCATCGTACTCATGGGATTACATAGTGGATGAAGTCATTATACGAAAGAGGAGGATTAAGTCATCATCATCCTCACGGGGCTATGTTAAGGACCTTTCAAATCCTCATCATATATGGAAGTCCATCTCCAATCCACCACCACCACTACCACCCCATCCCCCTTACCTCCCACTTCCCATATACAACCTTAAAAAAACAACAATAAATAAACCCTATGACCAGAATTTAATCCAACATCTGAAGTTTATCCATTTTCATTGCAGCATTTTCAAGTTTAAACCGAAACAAAGAATCTAATTCCCTGGCATTTAAGTTTACCGTCGGCTTTGTGGTTTAATCAGACACCTGTTCAAAGTTGAATTGGAGTCTCGTGAATACTACATGGAGCGGTCAGGGGGGGGGTTAATCCAGGGCCCCACTGATAGGTCGTTCTGCCCACGCCACCCGAGACCTTCACTCTACATTCATGTACTCACAAAGGCTTGGTGGAGGAGGGAAGGAAGGCAGGAAGGAAAGGATGGATGGATAAGAAGGAAGGGGGAAGGAAGGAAGAGGAGAGGGGAAGGAAAAGATTAGGGAGGGAGGGAGGGAGGGAGAGAGAGGGGAATGAAAGGAGAAGAATCGAGGCAAGGAACAGAAGGCAAGAGGAATGGAATGAAGGGAAATGCGGGTGACTGAGGTGAAGTGAAGGAAAACAAATAAGGGAGGGGGGAGATGAAGGAGCAAAGCGATGGGGTGACAGGCAGTTAAAAAACAGGAGGTAAAATAATGAGAGAACACATAATGAAAACAAAGACAAGAAATTACAACAACACATTGGACTAAATAATGAAAAAGAAAAAAAAACGGGTCACACACACACACACACACACACTGTGGTATTCGTTCTTTGCGCTACTCCTAAGATACTCCTGAGAGAATAAAAGCTACACGAAAAAGATCACAGATTGGCGAGTTTTTCGGCATCAGCGTCGAAGAAACGAGTCGGAAATTCAATGAAGAACCACTTAAAACTTGAGCCAATCCCTGCAAGTTTTACCCTTCCACGGCAAATATAAATGAACTATGAAATCCACTTTTTTGGGGGGCTGCTAACTGCAAGGGAAGAGGAGGGGTAAGGGCCAAGTGAGAGGAAGAAGACGAGGCGGAGATGATGGTGGTGGTGAAGTGAGGGAAAGAGAGTGAAGAGAGAGATGGTGGTGGTGGTGAGGCGAGGAGGAGAGGAATGGAGGTGTTCGAGTGAGAGGAGGGGGAAGACGAGCGAGGAGAGGAAGAAGTGGCGGGCGAGGGGAAGGAAGACATAAGGAAGGGGGGAGGTTGAGGAAGGAGGGAGGGAGGGAGGGACGCAGCGGGTCTTTTGCAGTTTCCTGAGTTAATTATACATGCAGGTAGCCAGCCAGCGTGCCGGGCTCGTGCACACACGCAAACATTATACAATGGCCTGTCTCTTAACGGCTGCGTGGCGGGTACGTCCTGAGGGAGGGAGGGAGAAAGGGAGGGTTTGTCTTTCCCTGATTCAACAGTTGGTTTCATATTAAATACATGAATCCACATCAACAGCACGAGTCACCAGCAGATCTACAACAGGTGAAGCGTTAGGGTGACTTCAAGTTCACCAGCCAGTCACCAGAGAGCCACCGTAAATAGTGGTGTTAAGTCTACAACACCTCCGCCAAGCGACGCCACTTTCCACTCTCCCTCCAGTAATGGATTCTACTCAACCTGACAGCTACATTCCAGAATCGATGCGTTTGAGAATTGAATATTCAACCTCTCAATTCCGCAGTCAAACCCTCTACACGCGTTTTACACACAATTACCCCATGATCGCGCACACACGCGCAGACTTTCGCCAAGTTCGCCGTGACCTTTTCAATAAACTGCTGAGCGAATCCAATAGTAATGTTCAGGTCTGGGAGGGAGGGAGCAGTGCGAGGCCGTCAATGCCTGAGGGCGGCCTCGCTCCTCGCTCTGGGGCAGCGGACCTGATTCCTCATTCACTCCACTTTTTATTTGACTCTCACGATTTTCTGTGACAAGAGAGAGAGGCGAGAGAATTGGAAGGTGTGTGTGTGAGGGAGACGGGGGAAGAGAGGAGAGGAAGAGAAGACACCTGTGAGATGTCGCTGCAGATTTTTAAGATTTCAAGAACTGACTTCACCATGATTTGGGTTTTCTTAACATGGTGAAACCCAGTTCCTGAAATACTGAAGACAGCGAAGAAGTGAAGTGGATGTACAATAAAAGACTTATAAACATCTCCTTCAATTGCATGTTTACAAACTGTCCCTGAAGAAGCCACCAGGATTTTATACCAATTTTACAAAGACACATTCTTGATGCTCAAGTTAAAAGAGGAAGAAACCGAAGAATTTCAGGTTTTGTTTTGTTTTCCACTCTCAGGTATACCTGGGCCAGCGTGGAGCTTCTCTCGTGACTTGAACGAGTTACAGTAAGTGGTTCTCCTCAGCAACTTCATAAATTCAGCTGGACGAGATGTAAACACTGACATCAGGAGTAATCAGCTGTTTTGTTACTGTTGTCTTCCGGTGACAACAATAAACACGTCAAGTATATGTATAATGTTAAGACAAGGAATGCTGGAAAGAAGACACCTGTATCTTGGTTAACTTCTCCCTGTCACCCAGACGGCAGTAAACAGTCACCTGAGCTCACCAGCACCTACCCCACACCTGTAACTCACGCCATCCGCTACACTCCCAAGGCACTTATTTTACCTGCAGATTCCTGGACTTTTCCTCTACAGACAGGTGTAACTACGACCAGACCAGAGCACATATTATGCACACACTGGTGACTTAGGCCAGCTGGTCCACACGTCAAGCGTCTGTCCCACCAGGAGACAGGTTCCCGGAGTTTTCTTCCACGTGTACAGCTACAACTAACCCAAAACACACTCCCAACAACCACCAGATGAGACGCTTTGCTACTGGCCACTCGTGTTCCGTCGTCTGAGTGACTCTTAATAAGATACACATAAAAGCACAACATTAAATTACTGCATACAAATGTTTACTTAACATCTTTGAGTGTTTAGGCAGCTGAGGGCGTGTGAGTGAGCCTGGAGACGTAGGTACAAGGGTGTCTGGGCCACATCCATAACCTAGTAATACTATCAACATGAACGCAACCTGATTGCTTATAAGCGTCAGTTAATGCCAGCCAATCAACGGTGGCTCTTATAACACAGTGGGGCGGCAATTTTCAGGCCCTTTATAAGGTAGCTTGTAGGTGCCCTGTGACCGGCCACCGCATGACCCTACCAGCCCGGGTGTTGCAGGAAAGAGCTATCTGCTGCACCTTCATTAGAACAGACATCACGCTTAATGGTGTAACCCTCCACGCCTCATTCAATCAAGCAACGTACAGCCCTTCAGGTGGATTTACCTGGTCAACACGTTCACCTCAGCTGCCACTATGATGCACTCTGTCTATTACACTGATAATATATATATATATATATATATATATATATATATATATATATATATATATATATATATATATATATATATATATATATATATATATATATATATTGTTTTATTAATTTCCACCATGACTACATCAAATAACGACCAATGGCATCTTTCACATTAAGACCTTCCTCTCTCTGGACCTTCTCTCATACACACAACTCGTTGGATCATCTTCAACGCACCACAATAAAACTAAGATTTTTTTGTAAACTTCCAGAGATCATTTACATAATCACTCCCGCCATCAGTCACTCTGGACAGCTCTTCAGACACCTCCTCTTGAGGCTCCGTCGTGGCACAAAACACTGGACAAGTTACTCGTCGTCCGGCTCACAACCTCATACACCCTTAGGTTATTTTCTACTACACAAGTTAGGTCTATTTCTTGACTCGTCACCAACCCATCCGATGACCAGACCAGAGATAGGTAAATATCTTCTTAGTACGGTACAGTCTTAGCGCAATTTAGAAGACATCACAGCCTTGTTTTTGAATGGAACAGATGGATATGTTCTCACATTATCAGTACGGTAAAAAAAAAAGTAGGGGGAGATTATCAAAGTAGGTTGGTCAGGGGTGTCAGGCAGAAGAGGAAGGAGGAGGAGGAGGGGAGGTGGTGGTGGTGGCCAGGAGGAGAAAGGGGGGTGGTGGTGGTGGCCAGGAGGAGAAAGGGGGGTGGTCACAAGAAGCGTGGAGGGTGGCCGTAAAATGTGGTGCCGGAGCCACCCATCAGCGATCCATCACGCACACTCCAACATTCTATTACGCTACAACACTACCTACTGTACACCCACACCGCGGTCCTACCACCAGTACGACGTGCACGACCCTGCAACGAGAACGACGTGCACGACCCTATAACGAGTACGACGTGCACGACCCAATAACGAGTACGACGTGCACGACCCTATAACGAGTACGACGTGCACGACCCTATAACGAGTACGACGTGCACGACCCTATAACAAGTACGACGTGCACAGCCTAACTGGGGGGGCAGGGGAGGTATAGGATGGCCACGGTCGTGTGAGTGTATTTTGGACATCCACATCTACAGATCATTCAACTTATTCATGATCACTCTCGGCATTATTCATCATCGATGTTATTCATGCAGGTTCTTCATCATCTGGAGTTATGCAAATAGACTATTCATTACAGTTGGCTTCATCTAAATATCATTCACCAATTCTCGGGTTAGTAACAGGGCTTATTCATCACCGCTCTCCCGCTTTATTCACTTGATTCTTCACTGACTTTAATCAACTGGGTTATTCATCACTGGTGGCGTTACTCATCTACTTCACTGACTCATCATAGCAGTTTCTCACCTCAGCTGGCGTTATTCACTTGTTTCACTGATACATACGCTGAGGGTTATTCATCAACACTGATTCGCTTAATTCATCGAGTTTAGAGGTGAGGCGAGGTGAGGTGAGGTGAGGTTAGGTTAGGTTAATGTCAAAAAGGTTAATCTTCAGACGTCATGAGCTAGGAGGGGTTAATCCTCAGGTGATTTATTTATTCAGAACACGTGCCAGACCTGAGCTCGACACACATAAGAACATAAGAACATAAGAGCATAAGAATGGAGGAAACTGCAGCGGGCCTATTGGCCCATACTGGGCAGTCCCGTTTACACCCAACCCCTATTGCTCATATGAGCATCCAACCTATGTTTGAAGCAATTCAGCGTATTCGAGTTAATGATGATATTTAGTAACTTGTTCCATTCATCCACTACTCTGTTTCCAAACCAGTGTTTACCTATTTCACGCCTAAATCTAAATTTGTCTAATTTAAAACCATTGTTGCGAGTTCGCTCCTGGTTGGATAGTTTGAGTACCTTTGTAATGTCCCCTTTATTTAGCCCTGCCTTCCACTTACACACCTCTATCAGGTCGCCCCTCGCTCTACGTCTCTCAAGGGAGTGCAAATTAAGATGCTTTAACCTGTCTCTATACTCAAGGTTCCTAATGCCCGGGATTAGTCTTGTCATTCTCCTCTGAATTCTTTCCAAGGATTCTATATCCATTCTGTAATACGGTGACCAGAACTGAACTGCGTAATCCAGGTGTGGTCTCACAAGAGCAAGATACAGTTTTAGGATGACCTCGCTAGTCTTGTAACTAACACTCCTTTGTATGAACCCAAGTACTTTATTAGCCTTGTTACGAGCAAAAACACATTGTTTACTTGGCTTAAGGTTCCTACTTATCATTACTCCTAAATCTCTCTCGCAGTCGGATTTCTCTATGGCATCGTTGTTCATCTGGTATCTGGTTTCCCTGTTTACATCTCCTATACTGAGTACTTTACATATGTCGACGTTGAATTTCATCTGCCATTTTTCAGACCATTCGAAAAATTCGTTTAGATCTTCCTGTAGTTTTGCCGAGTCCTCGTCAGATTTGATAACACGTCCTATTTTAGTGTCATCAGCAAATTTACTTATGTTGCTGTCAATGCCGATATCTATGTCGTTTATGTATATAATAAATAATAATGGTCCAAGTACTGAGCCTTGGGGAACTCCACTTGTGACGTTGCTCCAATGGGACTTAGTGCCGTTAATGCTCACTCGCTGTTTCCTGTCCTGTAACCACGCCCTAATCCATTTAAGGATGTCACCTTTGATGCCATGAGCTTCTACCTTTCTAATTAGTCTTTCGTGGGGGACTCTGTCGAAGGCTTTGCTAAAGTCGAGATATACCACATCACAATTGTGCCCCTCGTCCACCGATTCGAAAACTGATGAAAAGAATGTTAATAGATTAGTTAGGCTATAACGTCCGCTTGTGAAGCCATGCTGGGAATCATTGATCAATCGGTGCTTCTCCAGGTGATTTCGAATAGTTTGAAATGATTGCTTCCAGTAATTTGCCTACTATTGATGTTAAACTGATTGGGCGGTAGTTAGAGGATAGTGATCTATCCCCCTTCTTGAAAATCGGTATTACATTCGTTATCCTCCAGGATTCTGGTACTACACCTGTTTTTAATGACATGTTAAACAACTTTGCTAAGGGCATACTAAGCTCTTCCTTACATTCCTTTAATACTCTGGCAAATATCTCATCGGGACCAGGTGACTTATTAGGCTTTAGTTTGTCTATTTGCTTGCTAACATCGTTACTAGTCACTACTATCTCACTTAATTTGTTTTCTTCACTATCTCTGAATAGAGTCGGTGCCTCGGGTATCATGTTTAAACTTTCGGTGGTGAAAACTGTTGAAAAATATTTATTCAAATTATTGCTCATTTCTCCGTCGTTATCAGTGAGCTCGCCGAAGTCTGACCGTATTGGTCCAATCTTTTCTCGTGTTTTAGTTTGATACATTTGGTAGAATCCTTTGGGGTTTGTCTTTGCCTCCCTTGCTATCCTTACCTCATTATTCCTCTTTGCTTTCCTTATCTCGGTTTTAACCCTACTCGCCAATACCCTATAATAGTCCCGGAATGTGAATTTCGCCACGATTTATCCTTCTACCTATAGCCTTCCTTTGGCCAATGATGTTCTTTAAATAATTATTTATCCATTTAGGGTCATTGTTGTCTGATCTGAGTTTTTTGTATGGTATGTTCTGCCTTTGTGCATTAAGTAACTCACTATTTAAATTGTCGTGGAACTCGGCAATCTCAGATCTCGTTATCAGGTCGGTGTCATCTGTCAGGTTCACAGCCAAGCGCGACACCCCCTCTCTCAGCTGCCTCTTTAAACTGTTGTTACGAACCCCTCCACCCAGCACTACGAACCACGCCATCTATTGTCTTGATCTACCTACCCAGCACCATGAGCAACGCCATCTAGGGACGAGACACGAGTATGACTCGTCTTAGTTACCACTCCGGGGTTTCCCTTCTCCATATCCTGGTTGTTGCGTCACTTCCTCCAAGTCTTCTTTGTGAGCTCCAATTCGAGGAGAGAGCACTACACTCTGGGAAGTGACCACAGGATCACCTATCCTCTAAACCTACGGCACAGTGACTACCTACCGTCTTCTACAATACTCAGCCTTACTCGTCAGCCATCTCAGCTCCTCACTTAAGTATTTGTAATCTTGTATTGCCTCTCCCACCTCCACCTTGCTTCACGATTGTTTTATGTTTTATTAATATGTATATACTGTTAATGTTTAGGTTAAGTTTGGTTAAGGGTAATTTATAAGCTGATTATTTTGTTAGGGGATTTATGGTACTTTATTATACACAACGAAAACTCGCATCCTTTGTCTACCCTTTTATAGTCCGATTGTCTTTGTTTTTTTTTTTTTGTTGCCTGTTGGGATCTGGGTAGACCTTTAACTATATTCTAAATCCCCAACTCGTAACACTGTCAAAGTTTACCCTTCTGAAATCTGGTACTTTAGTGGAATTTTCCTTACGTCTGCCCTGAAAATCTAACTGGAATCGAATTTCTTTGTGATCGCTGTTTGCAAGTTCTATGCTACACAGTGACTACAATGTGAACAGGAGCTAATAACAGATCATTACAGCTAAATACAGATCACTTGTAGAGCCCAAAGCCAATTACAACCTCACACAACTCACAGCCAGGCTAATACAGGCCAGGTGTGTAGCGCCATACCCCCTCATTACTCACACCTGGCTTTAATACACCTGAACACATAGCTATACACTGTTAAGTAAGCCTCTCCTAACTTTAGGTGTTAAGAGGTACTCAGCCAGACCTAACACCCTTCATTAGTAATACTTGGGTTAAACACACTAAGTGCACACCCTTTAAAGCCACAACTCACTCACACTTGGGCTTTACACGCTTAAAAGCCACCCCTCACTCACCCTTGGGTTTTACACGCTCAAGTAAACACCTTTAAAAACCCCTCGTCACTCACACTTAGGTTAAACACACTTAAGTACATCTTTAAAGGCCACTCTTCACTCATACTCAGGTTGCTCACACACACCAGGCCAAAGCTGCCCTCGTAATATGACATTGTAAGTAAAAAATAAATCTTTGGTGAACACTGGCAGCTCACCTCCCTGCTCAGTGAGCCGCACCGCCGTAATTACAAGCACCAAAATGCTCGCTCCAATATTCCGGCCTTAATGAACAAACTTTGCCAACATGCAGCAAATTGGGGATTAATAATTCATTATTAAAACTCGGGCAAGGGGGAGGGGGGGGGGGCGAGGGGCGCCAGAAGCACCGTGACGATGGGAATATATTTTCCTGATAACATCACTATGACAGGTATTTACACATTAAGTCACTTTGGGATAATTATCGCGGGAGTGTAAACAAGGAGTGATTAAGAACTGCCAACCACGGCAAATGAGACGGTAGTGTAGTCATCAGCAGATGTAAACAAACATGGCGTCGTAAACAAGGGACTAACCACAGACAGCAGCAGCAAGTTGTCACCACAACTAGAGCAAGAACCGAGGCGCCACGCACACAGCCTCCACGAGACACAATAACCACTATATTATGAAGGTACAGTCGTCGCCACTCAACAACGTGTAGCATCTACTGGCGGCCGGGTCATACACGAGATTGTTTTACACAGCTGGTGAGAGGTGTTTTACATTATAAATGACGTCAGAATAACCTGAAAATACACAGTAATACAAACAAACCTTGAGAAATTAATGTTAAAATACCAAACTTTCCTAAACAGACCCTCTGGTAGATGCCAGATATCACCAAGTATCAAGTGTTAATGTGTTCGTCTACCACCAAGGGAATCATACCACACTATGTAGACGACAGTACGTGTGGTAGAGGTACTGTCTGTACCGTACTTCCCCCAGCCTGAGACTGTTGTTCCTCTTCACCCATCCACTCCTTATTGATTTCTTAATATACAGTGAATCAGAATCTTATATACCTGTACTTAGCTGTTATTTGTTAACCTAATCAAAACACAAACAAAGTCGTGTATTTCATTGAATACACAAAGAGAAAAACGAGGATGAGAAATCTGAGCAAACAAAAACACGACGGAAAACATTACATCACTCCACTGTTCGAGGAAAAGGATATAAAAACGCCTACACTATAAACAAGTCGGCAAGAGAGTCATAAAGCAGACACACACACACACAAAGAGGCAGCCACCACGTCCCGGCCGGGGTAACAATGATCCACTTACTGCGAAAAGTTAACACGATTCAGGATTATTTTCTAACTTTTCTCGTTCTGTAAACAAATATTGTCATTTACCCCACAGCTGCGCCTCTTTACTGCTGCTCTGAGCGGCGCCTCCAACTCCCTCCGCCAGCCTGACAGCCACGGCCACTGACAGCTGAACCAGTTGACCGGAGGCTCTGGCTCTTACCTTGGCCACACAGTTGAAGCTGGGCCACAGTTAACTGTTTTGGCTTTCACTCTAGCCTAGCTCCCACCAGTAAGGCTGGGCCACAAGTCGGCTAATCTGGCTCTCAGATGGCCAACTTCAGCCTCCCTGGCCTTCAGTACACTAGACTTCGGCCACAAACAGCAGCTGGACACCACTCAACTGGCCTGGACTTCACTCGGACACAATTCTACAACAACCTCACCAAATTGGCCACAGTTCCTCTACCTGCCTGTCACCGGACCTCACCTCCACCGGGTCATCAAAGCCGGGTCACACAACAGAGTTTCGGGAATAACAGCTCATCAAGTGCGGAATGTTGTGAAGGAGTTGGTGCGTGAGGTGCTTGAGGCGACAGTGCGACTTGCTCCAATTTGATGCGACTTGTACTTCGTGTGGAGAGTTGCTGATCCCCCCCCCCCCTCCCGCCATGAACCGCGAATATCACGACGTGATCTGCACCTCTTGGGACAACCAAGCGTAACGAGTTATAGTAATGTTAAAAATGATATTAAGAGGCCTCCTTGAGCAAAGGAAAATGGCAAAATCCGCCGCACAGCGTCCAGCAGGGAAGCCCCCAGCGGGAGAGTGAGGAAAGCTTACAGGAGTAATCCAGCGGAGATGTTGTTTAGGTGAAGCCCTACTGAGGAGTTTTATCTGTCTTATGGAGGAGCTCATTCGAGCATATATGTAAAGGTGAAGCCTTTGAGGGCGATCCAGAGGCGAAAATAGAAAGGGAGCCGAGGAGAGTCAATCATATCAGCCTCCCAGAGGGCGTGTGGAGCATCTCGCGTGCTGGCACTGTAACTCATCATGCGGCGGCGTTGCAGGAGCTCACCACCAGTTTATGGAAGGCAAATCCGAGGAGGAGAGTAGCAGGGAAGGGGTGGCCCCGCACCCACTAACTCCCTCACTACAAATGGTACCTAACAAGATACAGCGACCACCCTGATAATGCCAATTAAGATCCCGGCGCGGGGGAGCGGGAGGAGGGCTGCCGAGGGAGCAAGAAGGTGAAGGAGAAGAGGATGAGAAGGCGGTGGAGGGGTGTCGAGCGAGGATGATGGGGAGCAATAAGGTAGAGGAGGGGGAGGAGGAAGAAGGGGAAGTTATGGAGATTACTTTCACTGTTTTCTGGAGAGGCGGTGATGCAGGGACGGTTTACGACACAGATCTAGGGACAGAAGTAGACAGTTGCCGGCACATGGGGCACACAACAGCAGCTGGAGGAGCCATAGCCTGGCGGAGGGGTTGAAGAACTGTTGTGTGTAGGGGGATGACCTAACAGCCACGTCATCCGAAAGTCCTTAAGATGATTGAGTCACTGGGGCGAGACGAGAGATGGTGTAACACAACCCCTGGTACACCCACCATGATCCTGAGGTGTTGTTGCTGCTTCGCACTCGTGGTTATCCAGACGGCTGTTGTCATCCATTAACTCGGGCTGCCCACCACCCCAGATACTTATCTTTAAGAGGGCACGCGGTGCATGAATAACAAGATTACGTTGATACAGTGATTTACAACGTCCCAAATAAAGCTGCAGCCCATCTCTGACAGCGTCCGCGGCAACACTGACAATTATCTCGCTCACTGACAAGGTTATCACCACAGTCGGGTGCCACTGAACATCACCCTACCCGGGCCACGCCAGCATGACCCTCCCAACCGCGCCCTCACTATTGTCCACAGATAAACCGAAACAAAAGTCTTCCCTGAACACAAACCCCCGAGAGAAGATTATTTTCTCCCGCTATGATCTCTCTCTGGAGCGACTCATGCGTGTACAGATTACAAGCCAAAGCTGCAGACTTAAGTACATGCAATTTCCATTCCTATCAGTATTTTATGAGTGTTTTATCTCAGTGCTCTAAGTGACTTTTTGCATCAGCAGTCATAAGGTGTGTGTGTGTGTGTGTGTGTGTGTGCCAGAGGTGATGGTATCTTTCCCCTGGTTGATAAAGATGGCTGGTTTTTGCCGGGGTGATCATGTAAATGTGTTTAAGGTTTAAACTTACAGTAGTCTTGACCCCTGACCCCTACAACACAAACTAACAAGAACTTATCCCGTCCCTTCTGTCAGTACGAAGATGGAGACCGGGAGGAAGATGTGGAGCAAGAGGAGAATGAAAATGAGGAGGTGAAAAGGAGGAGGTGAAAAGGAGGGGGTGAAAAGGAACAGGTGATGGGGCGGAGAGAAGGGGGAAAGTACGAAGTGGGGGAAGAACAATAAGAAGATTAGGGGAAAGGTGAGGAAGAAAAAAAAGAGGAGGAGAAGAATAAAAGGAAGGAAAATACGAAGAGAAAAGGAAGAGAGGAAGACATAAAGAGGAAAAATACGAAGTATGAGAAGAGGAGAAAGAAGAATAAGAAGAGTAGGAGAAAGATGAGGAAGAAAAAAAGAGGAGGAAAAGAAGAATAGGAAGAGGATGAATAAGAAAGAGAGTGGACAACACAGCCATACGGTAACACAATGACGACCACCACACACACACGGTAAAGAACAACAGGAGCTGGATGAGACACCAACCCACCAACCTTTCACCACGACGATGACGCTGCTTCCTCCCACACAGCTCTTACCTGCAACAAAAGGAAGGAGGAAGATGTTAGTTAGTGTATAACAAGTAATTGACACGTACACAAAGAAATGTAACACAGGTAGCAAAACAAGATCATGTAACACTGATAACAACACAAGGTCATGTAACACTGGTGGCAAAACACGGTCATGTAACAGTGATAACAAAACGTCATACAACACATCTGGAAAACACACTAAAAACTGACACAGATCCCAGCAAAGGTTCCCACAGGCTTCAGCTCCAGTTTTTCCCAGTCATCGCTCTGAGGGCTGGTAAAACTGGCCTCCGTTTCCAGACTCGTCTTGTGTATGTATCTAGGCTTCTCATCTCTAAAATAACTGAGTGTAAGTTTATGATCCTGTGTGCTGCTAAGTGCCCAAAGTCTCCTACGTGTTTAAGATAAGGTGGATTAACAATGAACACTGATCCTGGATGGTGTTTACATGCTGTTAACATCTATAAAGAATTTATGTAATGTCAGTTATCTGCAACCGTGCCCAGACCTGTGTGTGTGTCTGTGTGTGTGTGTGTGTGTGTGTGTGTGTACCAGTATCTGTAGTTCTCTTTGTACCCGGCACTTGCCCAGTCGTTTCTGCATTAAAATGAAAAATTTCACACTCCGGTTACCTCCCCCTCCTCCCTCAAACTCAACCATCCTTTGCTCTTTGAAGTCTTGACATGCAAATGAGTTTTAATATTTTTGTTTTCCTGCCCAACTCTTTTTATCATCCATCCAGAACGTCCACCAGGTCCTCCTCCTCCTCCCTCTGGTCTGCCACACCACGTCCACCAGGCCCTCCTCCTCCTCCTCCTTCTGGTCTGCCACACCACGTCCACCAGGCCTTCCTCCTCCTCCCTCTGGTCTGCCACACCACGTCCACCAGGCCCTCCTCCTCCCTCTGGTCTGCCACACCACGTCCACCAGGTCCTCCTCCTCCTCCCTCTGGTCTGCCACACGTCCTCCTCTCCTCCTCCCTCTGGTCTGCCACACCGTCCACCAGCCCTCCTCCTCCTCCCTCTGGTCTGCCCACCACGTCCACCAGGCCCTCCTGCTCCTCCTCCTCTGGTCTGCCACACCACGTCCACCAGGCCCTCCTCCTCCCTCTGGTCTGCCACCACGTCCACCAGGCCCTCCTCCTCCTCCCCTCTGGTCTGCCCACCACGTCCCACCAGGCCCTCCTCCTCCTCCTCCCTCTGGTCTGCCACCACCTGGCCCTACCTCCTCCCTCTGGTCTGCACACCACGTCCACCAGGCCCTCCTCCTCCTCCTCCCTCTGGTCTGCCACACCACGTCCACCAGGCCCTCCTCCTCCCTCCCTCTGGTCTGCCACACCACGTCCACCAGGCCCTCCTCCTCCCCTCTGGTCTGCCACACCACGTCCACCAGGCCCTCCTCCTCCTCCTCCCTCTGGCTTGCCACACCCACGTCCACCTTTCATGTGAGGAAGCATCAAAGACCGCCTCGCCAGTGGCCCGTCAAACACCCGTCAATGCCAGACAAAACCATCCTCCCGTCCCTCTCTGACCGCCATCTCATCCTAACCTACTGCAATTTGCTTTCAACTCCACACTACGCCATCCTACCCCATCCCTCTCCTCCAACATCGCCATCCACCTCATCCTACCTACACCATTACACCCTACTAAATTTTACCCCCAATTTGTCATCCCATAATTCTACACCACCTTACACCTTCATACCCTCATCCTACCCCTATACCCAAGTCCTATCCCATCCTATACTAACCACAAAATCCCTAACCCACCCCATCCCTGAACACTCCACCTCGTCAAAACACACAATGACCCAATTCCATCCCCCTCACATCCTACAACCCACCAGACACATACCCCCCCCATCCTGACTCCCTCACCCCCCTCCCCATCCTGGCAAGAGTCCCCGGATGCTGCTCAGCTTTCATCTGTCGAGGTCTTAATGCTAACCACAATCGTTGGTAAATCGAGCGGAAAACCGACGTCCAATACCAGATAAAGAACGCGGCAGCCAGAGCCTCTCCAAAACAAGTGGGGAGGAGAGGGAGAGGGAGAGAGAGAGAGGAAAAGAATGAGTGAAAATATAAAGAGAATGAGAGAAAAAATGAAAAAGAAAAGAATGTAAGAGCATTAATAAGAGAAAGAGAAAAATAAAAAAGAGAGAGAGAAAGCGAGACTGAGACTAAACACACGACACACACACACAGCCAGCCCCCACCATGTTCATTATGCTACTCGTTTACTCAGGTACACTTTTAAGGACGCAAAATGATAAAAGGCCAGACGCAGCTTAACCAGGTGGCAAATTGGGCTATCAATCATCACAACACAAACAGGGCTCTCTCTCTCTCTCTCTCTCTCTCTCTCTCTCTCTCTCTCTCTCTCTCTCTCTCTCTCCACAAAAGCATCCTAAGCATACACGGCCAAGGTAAACTCTCTCTCTCTCTCTCTCTCTCTCTCTCTCTCTCTCTCTCTCTCTCCTACAAAAACAACCTAAGCTTATATACGGCCAAGGTAAACTCTCTCTCTCTCTCTCTCTCTCTACATAAAACAACCTAGCATATACGGCCAAGGTAAACTCTCTCTCTCTCTCTCTCTCTCTCTCTCTCTCTCTCTCTCTCTCTCTCTCTCTCTCTCTACATAAAAACAACCTAAGCATATACGGCCAAGGTAAGCTCTCTCTCTCTCTCTCTCTCTCTCTCTCTCTCTCTCTCTCCCATAAAACAACCTAAACATATACGGCCAAGGTAAAGCTCTCTCTCTCTCTCTCTCTCTCTCTCTCTCTCTCTCTCTCTCTCTCTCTCCACAAAAAAACCCTAGCATATACGGCCAAGGTAACTTTACACTCTTTTCTCTCTCTCTCTCTCTCTCTCTCTCTCTCTCTCAACATAATCACGCAACTTCCTAAGAAACGATGACACAACCAAAGTGGAAAAATCTTGATGATGATGATGATGAAAAGGACGTTGAAGAGGAGAAATAAAAGAGAGAGAGAGAGATAAAGGCGAGAGAGGGAGGGAGTAAGGAAGGAAGAAAGGAAGGAAGAAAGGAAAGGAAGAAAGGAAGGAAGGAAGGAAGAAAGGAAAGAAGGAAGGAAAGAAGAAAGGAAGGAAAGAAGGAAGGAAAGAAGAAAGCGAGAAGGAAGGAAGGAAGGAAGGAAGGAAGGAAGGAAAGAAGGAAGGAAGGAAAGAAGGAAGAGAGAAGGAAGGAAGGAAGGAAGGAAGGAAGGAAGGAAGGAAGGAAGGAAGGAGCCACTAACATGAGGGTCTTGGGTCTTCAGTAAGCGTGTCAATCTGTAGCAGGGAGCGGCGACCCCTACTGCATAAAACATGAGCAGGGAGGCAGATCCAGTCCTCCCCCTCCCTTCTCTCTTCTACCTTTCCTCTGTCTCCTCCCCTCTCTCTCTCTCTCTCTTCCCTCTACATTTTCTCTGTCAGTCCTTCCTCCCCCCCTCTCTCTCTTTCTGTCTGATCTATCTTCCTCTGCCGCCTCCGTCTCTCTTCCCTCTCTTCCTTCTCTTTTATATACCCTTCTTCTATCTCCCCTATTCTCTCTCCTTCCCATCCTTCCTTCCATCCCCTTTTCTCCTTCTACTCATCTTCCCCTCTATCATTTTATCTCTCTCTTCCTAATTCCACTCCCCTCTTCTTTCTTCTTCCCCTCTGGACTCCTCTTCTCTTCTCCCTCTTCCCTCCCCCCGTTTTAAGGTTTCGATTCCTCACACTTCTCCCTCCCTTCTCCCTCCCTTCTCCCCCTACCAAACCTTTTTCGTCCATCTATATATCTCTCTCTCTCATTCAACCTTATCTCTTCCCCCAAGTTCTCTTCTAACTCTCTTTAACATTCTTCTGCTGTTCTCCCTCTTCTTCTTTCCTATTAGTCCTCTTATTATATTTTCCTTGTTCCTTCTTCGTTGGCTCCTCTCTCTCTCTCTCTCTCTCTCTCTCTCTCTCTCTCTCTCTCTCTCTCTCTCTCTCTCTCTCTCTCTCTCTCTCTCTCTCTCTCTCTCTCTCTCTCTCTCTCTCTCTCTCTCTCTCTCTCTCTCTCTCTCTCTCTCTCTCTCTCTCTCTCTCTAACCCACGTCAACTCGCAGAATCCAATCAAATCCGGCAGCGTCACGCCTTAATTAATTATCAACAAGACCTAACATTCTGAGTGAGCTCTAAGGGACAGACAGACAGACAGACAGACAGACAGACAGACAAACAGACAGACAGACAGACAGACAGACAAACAGACAGACGGACACACATACTGTACAAACAAACAGTATACGTTGACTTAAAACATTCATTAACACACACACAAACTCTCTCATGCATGCCAAACTAAACAGAAAAACACACACCTCATACCAACATTACCTTCTCGCCATCATGAAAAAAGACTAAAAAGAAAAAAAAAAAGACTAATCAACGTAATGGCAGAGTGAGAAAGAGAGAGGTTCTGACACAAGGACCTTCTCTCCCTCCTTCATTCCTTTCCTTCATCCGTCACTTCTTCCTTCCCTCTCTTCCTTCCTTACCTTCTTCCGTCACTCCCTCCTTCATTTCGTCCTGTCCTTCCTTTGTCACTTCCTCCATCCTTTCTTCACCTCCCTCCTTCCCAGCTCCCTCCCTCCGTTACAGGAAACAAACAACAAGTACAGTACAGGATCCCTTTCGGTGACGGTGGCGGCGGCTTTTGAACAGGAGAGAGAGAGAGAGAGAGAGAGAGAGAGAGAGACACACACGGGTAATACTAATGAAAGACCAAGCGCTTGTATGTCACTACACGAGAGCTACAATCAACCTCCTCGGCTACATACCACCTCTTCCGGGCAGGACCGATAATGACACGAACCCGGAGGCATAACACCAGTACTAATTCAGAAACAACAGCGCCGATGGTATACATTTCCTGTTGAGAAAATAATAGTAGTATCGCGCTTTACAGGGTATACACACCGACCTTCATTAGCACGTATTGATGGTGTGGCTAGCACGTAGTAATTTGGCGGTGTGGTTTCCTATATCACTGGTGTTTGGGGAGGGTGAAGATATACTGTAGGGGAGGGGAGTGCTTGAGGGAGCGTAGGAGGAGGGTGAGGAGGGAGAGAGGGGAGGGTACTGGAGGAGGGATGAAGGGGGTGAGGAGAGAGGGAATGGAGTACTGGAGGGAAAGGGGGGGAGGGAGGGAAGAGGGTCCAGTAGTCAACGTTATGAGAAGCCACACCAAGATGACATTGGTTAACGCCTATATCACCACCACTCCAATGTCACACACACCCCACACCACTCAACGTCCACGCCACACACCACTCAACGTCCACACGCCGCACCCACTCCAGCGTCCCGCACGCCACACTACTCAACGCCCACACACACACCACTCAACGTCCACACACACACACCCTCAACGCGTCCACGCACCACACCACTCAACGTCCACGCGCCCACACTACTCAACGCGTCCACACACACACCACTCAACGTCCACACACACCACACCGCTCAACGTCCACATGCCACACCATTCAAGCGTCCACACACACACTGCTCAACGTCCACACCACTCAACGTCACACACACACACTACTCATGGTATCAACGTCCACACACCACTCAACGTCCACACACCACACCCTCAACGTCTACACACCACACCGCTCAAACGTTCACACACACCACACACCACTCCAAACGTTCACACACCACACCACTCAACGTCCACGCACCACACCGCTCAAACGTTCACACACCACACCGCTCAAACATTCACACACCACACCACTCAACTTACCCCACGCACCACACCACTCAACGTTCACCCACCACACCCGCTCAAACGTTCACACACCACACCATTCAAACATTCACACACCACACCACTCAACGTCCACACACACCACCACTCAAACGTTCACACACCACACCACTCAACGTCCACACACCACACCACTCAACGTCCACACACCACACCACTCAACGTCCACACACCACACCACTCAACACCCACGCACCACAAAACACACCCTCTCTCCTCACGCAACCCTTCCCACAGTCTGTCACGCCCAACCTCGCAATTTCGCCAAGATTACAAAATCCCAATTACTCAACTTGCAATTATTCAACCTTCTACCACTTGCAATTGCACACTACTCAACCCTAATAACTCGGCGGGGAATTAAAGCTGCCTTCCACGTAGTCAAGTTATAAGTGGGGTAGGAGAGGTCTTGGTCAAAATATACCTGAATGAGTTAGTTACCTGTGGTGACCCCGAGAAGCAGTGGGCACTCTCGATTTTGTTTTCCCTTCCCTTCCCTTCCCTTCCCTTCCCTTCCCTTCCCTTCCCTTCCCTTCCCTTCCCTTCCCTTCCCTTCCCTTCCCCCGTTCTCCAGTACTCCCCTCACTCTTGTTCCACCTTAATACTCACCTTGTACTGCTTCACCATTATAATAATAATAATAAATAAATAAAATAAATAAATATTGAAGTGATAACCGTGGTAACATTATGAGATGTTCTTATTACCACCATGCTATGTGTACTATTCCAGATGTTACTAATTGTTACATAATACTTCCTTGAGATAAATGTACAGTATATATCAGGTGCCTACAGGAGAGCTCAGGTTCTCATCTGGCTCAGCCATGTTAATATTGTTATTATTATCCACTCTGTATCTGTGTTTTTTCTGGTTAAAAAAACTGTTTCAATTCAATTCTCCACCTCTCTCTCTTTTCTTATCTATTTCTGTCTCTCTCCTCCTTTCTCTGCCATTCTTTCTAATTTTGCTCTCTCTCTCTCCGTTACATATTCTCTTTCCTCCTTTCTCACCCATTCTTTTTAATTCCACCTTCTTCTTTTCTCTCTTACTTATCATCTCTTTCATTCGTTCTCATTCCACAGACTCTCACTCTCTCTGCCTCAGTTGTTACCTTCTCTCTTTCTTTACGTACCACCCAAGCTAAAAAAAATATGCTAATGCTAAATCAGTCCTCTTTTCCTAACACAGAACAGGTCGTTACCACCCACACATACCTTTCTGACTCATTACTAAATAAAAACAAATTACCTTTTTCTCACCTGTGCTACTAATCAGTCTGCTCTTCTTGATTCATCGTAAGACACAAATACCGTTTTTTTTATACACAACTCGTCATCGCATGAGGGAAGGGGGGGGGGGAGGAGGAAGGAGTGTTTTGTTTTAACTGGTCATAAAAGATAATAATCAGAGTCTCGTTTTTCTAACACACACACACATGTACCTCTTAATTTAGCCTTTAATCCGTCTTAATGAAAACGTAACATATCATCTTTTTAATTCGTTTTCTAATCCCAGAACAAGTCACAACTCATTTTGGTTTTCTTCACTCTTTATCGTATAAGGGAAACATCATCATCATCTTGTTTAGTGTTTTAAGTTCTCTCCACAACCAATCATAAAAACTAAACCATCAATTTCATTATGACAAAACAAATAGTTATCTCTTCAACAGCCTAGGAATAAATTAAGACATATTAAGCAGTAATCTCTCTTAAGTTTACAAGACGTGTATGTCCCAGGAAAAAATATATAATATCACACTAGTGGCTGAGTTAAGACACTTGAGGCGGGAGTAAGAAGCAGCATTACCAGGTGGATCAAGAGACTGGAGAAATCCCTCAAGTTTATCCACGATTACCTGAAGCCGGAGTCCAGGATTCACCAGGATATTACAGGTTCGTTTTATCCCTTAACTAATGGTAAGTTAATGTGTTTAAGTTTGCATTCTAATTGGTGTCATGGGGAAGTATCTAGTTAAGGTGGGTTAATGTCTCAAGGGTAATTTTGTCCCATAACTCGTGATAAGGTTAGAAATCTATTAAGAATAAGACTGGGTGTATTATCCTCCGGTAACTGGTGATAACTGGGCCTGTTTAAGCCAAGGTAGAGTCTCTGTGTAATCCAGATGCCATTTCGGGAGTTAATTTATGCTTTACCTTACATCAACCACTTAAGTACGCTCTAAACTCTCCAATTACGAGGAAAATTCAACGAAGGAACTCTGTGAGAATCCGAGACTGAGAGTGGCCGAGGAGGAGAAGGCAGCGGCCCTCGACTGGTCTTTTAACTCACGTTCACTCGGACAAAAACCGCTCCGCATAAATCGCGACGAACAGGCGCCCAGGATTTCTAATCTAAAAAGATTATCAGAGGTTTTCGCCACGACCGGCGCGAGAAAATAATAGCCTGTCTCCTACCCACCAATTACGGATCTAATCAGCCACTTTATATACTAATTACCCAGACCAAAGAAAATACACGCGCAAAAAAATACAACACGATAAAAAGGTAACCTTGTGTTAAGTATGAAGTGTGGGGGCGGCCGTGCTGGTGCTTGTCTTGTCTCACTTTATCTTACCTTAGTTTACCTCTCTCTTATATTACCTTTCATTGCCTCTCTCTCTCTCTCTCATTTATATTACATTTCCTTACCTACCTCACTCTCTCTCAGTAGTGTTACGTCAGTGTCACCACCTCCCACCCTTCCTCCCTCCTATCTCCTTCCCTCACCCTGCTTGCTTCCCTACTTCTCTCCCCCCTAACATTATGGGATGTTCTTATTACCACCACGCTATTGTCCTATTCCAGATGTTACTAAATGTTACATAATACTTCCTTGAGATAAATGTACAGTATATATCAGGTTCCTACAGGAGAGCTCAGGTTCTCAACTGGCTCAGCCATGTTAATATTGTTATTATTATCCACTCTGTATCTGTGTTTTTCTGGCTAAATAAACTGTTTCAATTTAATTCAATTCAAAAATCCTTACTTCTCCCCGCCCCCTCTCCGCTCCCCACCGCCTCACTCTCCCTGCTTCCCTTTCACCCCTCCCACCCTGCTTACCTCATCTGACACAACATAACAAAAGGCACAAGTTACCCCCCTCCCCGTCCCCCCACCGCGAGATCTGTGTCGATAACCATCATGAACTTACGGTGGCACGTGACTACGGGTTCCCCTCCCGCCCTTCCTCCCCACCCTGACAGTTTGGCTGGCGAGTTAGCTGAGTGGCTGGCTGCTTGGCTGAGTGGCTGGCTAGGTGGCTGAGTGACTGGCTAGATGGCGGAGTATCTGGCTGAGTGTCTGGTTCACTAGCTGGCAGTATAAGGGTGAGTGGCTGGTTGCCTAACAATCTGGTTGGCTGTACGTTTCATTGGCTTCTGATCCGCTGATTATACAACTGATTAAACGGCTGGTATATTTATTGAATGGCTGCTTGACTGTCAGACTGGTTGGCACTCTAAACTGAATGACTGGCTGACTTGACTGGCTACTCGACTGTCTGACCAGCTAAACGCACCAGTGACATGCGAAACACCAATTAACTTACCACAACAAGACCGACAACATAACCCCTTTATAGGACGTTGCAGAGAACATCCTCAGCAGCACCTTTCCCTTCTCCTCCTCCTCCTCCTACCCTCTTCCATGACAACATCTCCCCTTCTCCCTCTCTCCCCCTTCCCACAACACGAGGGAGAATAATAAGACATCAGGAGCACGCCGGACGCACGTCAGCGCAGGTAAAATACGAGGCGATGAGACCCAAGATATATCCTTGTTAAACGGCAGCGGGAGGAACGTGAGGAGACGCGTCATGTTGCTTTATACTTGCTGCTGCCCCCCCCCCCCACACCATGTACCCACAAGATACCACTATCACAACACCGCCACCGCTTGTCAACCAACATCCTCCCACAAACCTCCCCCATGAACCAAACATCCAAAATGTGAATAATTTGACCAGAACAACCCAGCTATATACCCCGAATACAAGTCAATCAGGCCTTAGCAATCACTGGTGGCATCAGTAATAGACCACACGAGCACAACCCACGCCACCAATCCATCACAGCAACAACTGCATCAAACACCTCGACATCCCCATCAAACATATCAGACGAGAGAGACATCAAGACCATACCCAACCAGCCCGTAACAGTGCCAGCCGTCACTACAGGGGGGGGGAGGTTGATATATCTCCATGCCTCCACTGGTGACTGATAATGGACCATAAACACCCGGGGTGGCACTTGGGTCACCAGCAGTGCCACTGTCGCCGCCCATCACGCACTCCCACAAGAACCACAACACTGTAATAAATCCCGGAAACGCTCAGCTGTAACCCCCAGCTCTGAGCAAGAAAACACAGAGTGGGATCGTCGTTGAATTTAGTGGTTTGAGATGAGCAAGAAAGATGACACGTGTGTGGCTGTGTGTGAGAGGTGTAAGACAGGTGGCGGACGGCCCCCTGGGAGCCACGAGACACGCCGAGGATCACCAGAAGGTGTGAGACATGCTGGGGAGGTGGACGACAAGTCCTCTGTTGCCTCCTGGGAGGTGAACAACAGGTTGGGGGAGAACACAGGCAGTGTAGGTCAGGATGGGGAGAGCCTACGAGAACTGAGAGTCAGGCAGGAGGGTGTCTGAGGTACATGACACTCACTAGGAGGCAGAGAGGTTTGGTGGCTGCGGAACACAATGGGGAGGTCCTGGCAGGTACACGACAGGTTGAAACTGATCAATGTTCAACACAGGTTATAAAGGAGACCAGGGAGCTTAAACAACCCACAGGTGGACGATAGTGATAACAAACATTCTCTCATACACGAGGTATGAGTGAGAGTGTGAGTGTAGAGCGTGGGGTGAGGCGTATAAGGTTGTACGGGTGGAGGAAGAAGATAGAGGCCGGAAATCCCCCCCCCCCTCCACTTTACCAGAAGGTATTCTGCACCCCTCACACACACTCCATCCTTCCCCCTTTCCCTCCACCCCCTAAAAAAAACCATCCTCCATACACATTCGCCCTAACCCCCCCTTTTCCTTCTCTCAAAAAATCTTCCTCCCCTTTATACACTCGCTCACCCTCTCCTCCTCCCCAATAACTCACCCCCCCCACACACTCGCCCCTTCCATCCCCCCCCATCCACAAAAGAAGCCGAGGAAGGATCATAAACCAGAGAGCTTTTCTGTGACTAATGACTATTACTATCGATCCCGTAGACTTATGGGTGCCACAGGAGACGATAAAGAGGAGGAGGAGAAGGAGAGGATAAAGGAGGAGGGGAGACTAGCGAAGATCTGAAGGTGAAGGAGGGGGGTTAGAGAGGATGAAGGGGGATTAGGCGATGAGAACCGTGGAATACAAAGTGGAGAGGGAGGAGGTAGGGTGGTGGTCTCCAAGAGCAGGGAGGAAAAGAGCTGGAGACTAGAGATGGAGACACGGCCTGACACCTGTGTGTGTGTGTGTGTGTGTGAGAGAGAGAGAGAGAGAGAGAGAGAGAGAGAGAGAGAGAGAGGAGAGAGAGAGAGAGAGAGAGAGAGAGAGGAGAGAGAGAGAGAGGTGAGAGAGAGAGGAGAGAGAGAGAGAGAGAGAGAGAGAGAGAGAGAGAGAGAGAGAGAGAGAGCACCTCCTCAAGCAACACTATCAATTACACACTAATGTCCACCAGCTAACAAGAGGATCTGCCACCATCACCATTCCCAACAATAGAAGCTCGTTTAAGGGACCGCCCCAATTAACGATATAAGACCCGCCACTCCCACTGCTCCATCCTCAATCATGTGGCCCAACAAGCTGAGGACCCCCCCACCCCATCCCCTCCCTTGAAATAGACGCCTAGGTTAGTGCCAGGCCAACCAAGACGAAGTATAAGCAGAAATGAACGGTTGTGGTGTAGACAGTGGTTAGGTATAAGCCGTAGTTGGGGTATACTAGACCTACAAATCTCTTGCATGTATACACACCAGTGTCTTGTTGCTCTGTTCTCTAGTAATTCCTCGTTCGTATCAACAGGAACAATAAATAGTAAAACAAAATAATTAGCACTGAAGAAAGATATTTAATAACAAAAACATTAAAGGATTTTATATATTCTGTTCCCTCATTAATTTCTACTAAAATAATACTCAATAGAACAGAAATATAAGATTAAATAGGAAAAAATAATAAGTTTAATCAATAATAATAATAAAAAATGTAATGGAAATACACACAAAATATCAATTAAATCCTCATCCTCATCGATAACAACAAATAGCTAATCACCTCCCAACAACCATCAGTCACAACACCCGATCACTTTGCCAGTTTCAACAACCTGGCAGCTACAGTACACATATTCCTCTTCTCTCCCCCCCTCCTCCCCATCCAGCACATCACGTCACGTCACCTTTCAAAGCAGGTCAAGGTCACTGCGGTGCAATAACACAGTACAAAAAGTTAGGTCACTGCAAACACGGCACTATTTCAACCATGGTCATTTTTCATACCAGGAGACCCCAGCCAAACGTCACACCATCTCCTATTACTCTCTCTCTCTCTCTCCTTATCCCCTTTTCTCCTTTCTTTCTTTCTCTTTCGGTTTGCATTTCTATATTCAGACACAACCCCTGCCACCCATCGACCCCTGTCACCTATCGACCCCTGCCACCCAACGACTCCTGCCACCCACGACCCCTGCCAGCGCTGCCACAACTGCATGCCACGGGTCACAGCGCGGAGAAAATTTCCCGAAAAACGCTTCACTAACTCGACTTTTGTGACCTGACTTCATCAATAACGTAAATCATGTGGCGGTGAGACGACACTTGAGCTGACGGATGGAGTATTAGGTGAGGCGTAAACATACATACATACATACATACATACATACATACATACACAAAAAGCACATACACACTCGAATTCTCTAAAAGATGACAAATTGTCGTTCAGATATTATGAAGTAAGTGTGTGTGTGTGTGTGTGTGTGTGTGTGTGTGTGTTTACATACTTCAATTTCCTTCATCGTCCGTCATCGTTTGTTATCATCGGTCTATCTTCTTACTCTCTGTGACTCACCATCATTCACCCTCCTCTTCCTCACCTCTTCTCCCTCTTGCACCATCACTATATCCGTCACCACCACAACCTCCTCCCCCACCACCATCTCCACCACCACCACCACAACCATTCCCACCACCCCAACCTCCAACCCCACCACCATCTCCACCACTTTAAAATTAATCTCAATCCTTCTCTCCCTCCGTTTTTCTTACGACGAAAATTCTTGAAGAGTTGAGGTTAAGTCCGTCACTCTCCACGACAGTCATCCGTTGTATCATCATCCTTCACCGTTTTTACTATTTCCTGCATCTATCGTTCCTTTTCCTTCTCCCTGTCATTCTATCATCGTCGTATCTATGATTTTTACTTGGTTATTTTTTTTTTACTATCTCCTCCATCTATCGTCTCTTTGTTCCCCTCTCTTTTATTCTGACGCCGCCGTTTTTATCACTTTCTTCCAGTTTTACTATTTCCTGCTTCTATTGCCTCCCTTGCCTTTTCCTTCTACGTTGCGAGTTGGTCGTTCGTATGCGGGGCAAGATATCTGTCAGTGTTGGAGGAGTTATTACACACACACACACACACACACACACACACACACAGTCACCTCCGACTTTCCTCTTATCAATATCCTCTCTCTCTCTCTCTCTCTCTCTCTCTCTCTCTCTCTCTCATCCATTCACTAATTATATTCGTTCATAATTCTCATGTCTTTCTTACCTGTGTAATTCTTTAGACGTCTATTTCTTCTTTACGATTCACCGACACGTGTTCCAGTACTTTTCCCATCTCTCGTCATTATCTCTCACCTGCCGGAAGTCCAGCTCATCACCCCAGGTCCAGTTCTACACCCCAGGTCCAGTTCTACACCCCAGGTCCAGTTCTACACCCCAGGTCCAGTTCCACACCCCAGGTCCCAGTTCTACACCCCAGGTCCAGTTCCACATCCCAGGTCAGTTCTACACCCCAGGGTCCCAGCTCCACACCCAGTTCCCAGCTCCACACCCCAGTTCAGCTCCAAACCCCAGTTCAGCTACACAGGTCAGTTCTACACAGTTCCAGCTCCACACCCCAGTTCCAGCTCCACACCCCAGTTCCAGCTACACACCCCAGGTCCGGCTCCACACCCCAACACCCAGCAGCATCAACATTCACAAATCGATCCCCAAAATAAGCACAACAATAACCCCCTCCTCCGCCATCTTCCTCTCAACGCTCTAACAAATAACACATTTCCCAACCATCTCTTCTTCCTCCACTGCTTCCAACCAATAAAGATTTCTCAGCGGTGCGGCCTTAACACGGAGGGGGTAAATTTAGCTTCCTTTTAGTGCCCAATATCGCACCATTTTTGCCACAGACTGGCCATGTTTGTGGCGATATGGTGGCCATTTCCCCGGGGCGAGGCGGCGTTCCGGGGCGGCGCGTTGAGGGGAGAGCCCCACGCCACCAGTTCCGCCTCTCCTCCATAATGTGGCACACTTCCTCTCCCTTATACGCTGAGTTTCCCCTCCATCGTTCAGCTCCCAGTTTGCCCCTCATCTAGCCTCCCTCCTCCTCCTCCCCCCCCTTTCACGGCTCACTGCCTCGCATTTGTTGCACACAAACTTGGAAGAAAAAAAAAAGTCGTGGAGCAATTTCTCAAGACATATTTCCTCGCGCGTTGAGGCTCGTGAATCTAATATACATGGAGACAGAGACAGACAAAAAGGACGGGTGTTTTTCCCAGCCATCCTCCCCTTATTAACGGTTCATGGTCACAGGAGCTGGTAGGAGGCCCTCTTACCAGGCTAAAACAAATATTCATATGATACTTCCCTTCCTGTTTTCTTACCCTTCTTGCCCGCCATCTTTATATCCCTTCTCTCCCAGCTGATTTGCATGACCTGGGTTTTTTGTATTGGAAGGAAATGGTGATAAGTCATTGTAAGAACATCCTTTACGGAATATAAAGCGAAGATGGCTGATCCTCCAGTTTCCAGGCAACACTCCAAACAACAAAACTCCTCCTCCGGTTTCCAGGCAATAAGACCGATCCTCCAGCTTCCAGGCAACGTTCCAGACAACAAGATTGATCCTCCAGCATCCAGGCGAGACTGACCCCCAATATCCAGGAAACATTCCAGACAAGGTAACATCCTTAGAATGGGAAGAATGTTACACAACCCATTGTTCTATGTCTCACACGGCGGACACTGGGGTTTCTACCACAAATGAACGCCACTGCGGGTAAAAGGCGGGCGAATGTGCGTCGGGAGAAGCTTACATAAGTGAGTCGCTTGGTGGGTGGAAGGAGAGAAGAGCCAGGCACAGTTGAATGGTCGTTCTGACTATGTTTTATAACACGAGAAAAGAGGGGAGACGAGGGGAGAGGAGAGGGGAGACGAGGGGAGATGAGAGGGGAGTCGAGGGGAGACGAGGGGAGAGGGAGACGAGGGAGAGAGAGAGAGGAGAGGAGAGGAGAGGGGAGAGGAGAGAAGAGAGGAAAGAAAACGTCTGGCTGCCGACATCCTCTGTGACCTAGGCAAGACACCCAGCCTCCTCAGACTCGTAATTGTCCCCACATTATTACTAACCTCGCCCCTTCCTCCCTCCCTCCCTATGCTACTCCGACCACCATTCTGTATTTATTGTTTCATATTCTGAGAGAGAGAGAGAGAGAGAGAGAGACCTGCCACTTTTAAGTGTTCCTTCTTATTATGTATGACCCAGCACCTTCCTCCCCCTCACCTCAACGTCCTCTACCCCTCCTCTCCCACACCTCCATGCCTAACCACCTCTCCCACCTCCACGTCCCTAACCTCCTCTCCCTCATCCCTACAACCTCCTCTCCCACACCTCCCACGTCCCCTACAACCTCCTCTCCCACCTCCACGTCCTCTACCCTCCTCTCCCACCTCCACGTCCCCTACAACCTCCCCTCTCCCACCTCCACGTCCCCCAACCTCTCTTCCCACCTCACGTCCTCTACCCGTCCTCTCCCACCTCCACGTCCCATATAACCTCCTCTCCCACCTCCACGTCCTCTACCCCTCCTCTCCCACCTCCACGTCCCCTACAACCTCCTCTCCCCTCCATCCCCCCTAACCTCCTCTTCCCACACCTCCACGTCCTCTACCCGTCCTCTCCCACCTCCACGTCCTATAACCTCCTCTCCCACACCTCCACGTCCTCTACCCCTCCTCTCCCACCTCCCATCCCCTACAACCTCCTCTCCCCTCCACGTCCCATACAACCTCCTCTCCCACACCTCAACGTCCTCTACCCTCCTCTCCCACCTCCACGTCCCACAACCTCCTCTCCCCACCTCCACGTCCTCCCCCTCCTCTCCCACCTCCACGTCCCCTACAACCTCCTCCACACCTCCCACGTCCTCCAACCTCCTCTCCCACCTCCCATCCTCTACCCCTCCTCTCCCACACCTCCACGTCCCCTCCTAACCTCCTCTCCCCACCTCCACGCCCCCTACAACCTCCTCTCCCACCTCCGCCCCCCAACCTCTCCCACATCCCTCTCCCTCCTCCCACACCTCCACGTCCCCTTATAACCTCTCCCTCACCTCCGGCACCAACACGACCTCCCCTTGACGGTGATTACCCAAGATTGAGATGTATGCAGCTCTGGACTACACCGGCCCATCTCCCGCCACAAGAGTTCGTCAGCCAATACCGGGGCGATGCATGCAAAGCCGTGAGCGTAAATACAGTCTCCACACATCTCTCCGCCATCACATACATGCACATACATACATACATACACACACGCACCCACTTCCTCCAACACAAAGATTCAGACCTCCATCTCTTCCTCTCCTCTTCTCTTTCTTCCCTTCCCTTCTCTCCTCTCCCTCCTTCCTTCCTCTCCTCTTCCCTTCCCTCCCACAGTTTATCTATGACAAAGACTCGGCCTCCTCTTCCCTCCCTCCACCTACCACGGTTTCTCCATCACACAAAGATTCCATGTCGTCTCCTCCCTCCCTCCCTCCACTACTCACACAAGTCACTCTTCAATTTTATCTTACTCACTTTTTCTTCTCCTTCTCTCCTCAGTCCCTCCATTACTCCCCCCTCTCTCCATTTCTCCACTCCACACACCACCTCACCGTCACCCAGGGTCCTCAATACAGAGTTCTCAGGATTCACTTCAAAGTTTAAATGTTGTTTTCTTCTTCTTTCTTCCTCCACAACAACTGACTGTGCTGTCTTCATCTTCTTCTAACAACTGACTGTGCTGTCTTCATCTTCAACTATGTCTTCATCTTCTAACAACTGACTGTGCTGTCTTCATCTTCTTCTAACAACTGACTGCGTTTTCTCATCTTCTAACAACTGACTGTGCTGTCTTCATCTTCTTCTAACAACTGACTGTGCTGTCTTCATCTTCAACAACTGAGGCTCATCTTCTTCAACTGACTGTACTGTCTTCATCTTCTTCTAACAACTGGCTGTGCTGTCTTCATCTTCTAACAACTGACTGTGCTGTCTTCATCTTCTTCTAACACTGACTGTGCTGTCTTCATCTTCTAACAACTGACTGTGCTGTCTTCATCTTCTTCTAACAACTGACTGTGCTGTCTTCATCTTCTAACAACTGACTGTGCTGTCTTCATCTTCTAACAACTGACTGTGCTGTCTTCATCTTCAACGACTCTTCTAACAACTGACTGTGCTGTCTTCATCTTCTAACAACTGACTGTGCTGTCTTCATCTTCTTCTAAAACTGACTGTGCTGTCTTCATCTTCTAACAACCCACTGTGCTGTCTTCATCTTCTTCTAACAACTGACTGTGCTGTCTTCATCTTCACAACTGACGCTTCATCTTCTAACAACACTGTGCTGTCTTCATCTTCTTCTAACAACTGACTGTGCTGTCTTCATCTTCTAACAACTGACTGTGCTGTCTTCATCTTCTTCTAACAACTGTGCTGTCTTCATCTTCTAACAACTGACTGTGCTGTCTTCATCTTCTTCTAACAACTGACTGTGCTGTCTTCATCTTCTTCTAACAACTGACTGTGCTGTCTTCATCTTCTAACAACTGACTGTGCTGTCTTCATCTTCTAACAACTAGCTGTGCTGTCTTCATCTTCTTCTAACAACTGACTGTGCTGTCTTCATCTTCTAACAACTGACTGTGCTGTCTTCATCTTCTTCTAACAACTGACTGTGCTGTCTTCATCTTCTAACAACTGACTGTGCTGTCTTCATCTTCTTCTAACAACTGACTGTGCTGTCTTCATCTTCTAACAATGACTGTGCTGTCTTCATCTTCTAACAACTGACTGTGCTGTCTTCATCTTCTAACAACTGACTGTGCTGTCTTCATCTTCTTCTAACAACTGACTGTGCTGTCTTCATCTTCTAACAACTGACTGTGCTGTCTTCATCTTCTTCTAACAACTGACTGTGCTGTCTTCATCTTCTAACAACTGACTGTGCTGTCTTCATCTTCTTCTAACAACTGACTGTGCTGTCTTCATCTTCTAACAACTGACTGTGCTGTCTTCATCTTCTACAACACTGTGCTGTCTTCATCTTCTTCTAACAACTGACTGTGCTGTCTTCATCTTCTAACAACTGACTGTGTTTCATCTTCAACCGCTCTATCTTCAACAACGCTTGCTGTCTTCATCTTCTAACAACTGACTGTGCTGTCATCTTCTTCTAACAACTGACTGTGCTGTCTTCATCTTCTTCTAACAACTGACCGTCTTCATCTTCTACAACTGACTCTGTCTTCATCTTCAACAACCTGCTGTCTTCATCTTCTTCTAACAACTGACGTGTCTTCATCTTCTAACAACTGACTGTGCTGTCTTCATCTTCTTGCCCAACCACGAATAAAAAAAGAAAACTTAACCTAACAACCTGACCTAACCCTAACTTAACCCTTTGAAGACGATGGTTTAACCCTTTGAGGACGATGGTTTAACCCTTTGAGGACGATGGTTTAACCCTTTGAAGATTATGTTTTAACCCTTCGAGACAACAACTTAAACTAACATAGCCTGATCTGACCTAACCTGGCCTAATTTAACCTAACCTAACTAAACTAACATAACCTAACCTGACCTGACCCAACATAACTTGACCTAACATAACCTGACCTAACTTAACATAAAATAACCGAGCAGAGCTTAAACAAACTTAACTTTAACCTAACCTAACAACCAAACCTCGGTGAACTAATGCTTCTTTTTCTTTGCTCTTGATACACAAACACGTAACAATCAAGCTTCACACACACACACACACACACACACACACACACACACACACACACACACACACACACACACACACACACACACACACACACACACACACACACACCCCGTACTTCAACTGCTCATATTACCATAAATTCATTTGACTGTAAATTAAGCTCCTAATTATTTGATTCTGGCGCCAATTTCCATATCATATTTGCTCCTCCCAACAGTAATTAATTCCAAATGATCCCACATACCGAATTCGTTATGGGTTTCACTAACGATCTGCATTGCTTTATTACTTCGTTATTACCCTGGTCTTCGGTGTTAAGAGCATTAATTACCCTACACGTACATAAAATCCCTAAGTTATATCATCGTTTCATTGTCACTTGTCTAATTACTATCTCTTAATCACCATTCCCTGTCGTTTCCTCAATAAATCATTATCGTCTAACCTATCCCCCCCTCTCTCTCTCTCTCTCTCTCTCTCTCTCTCTCTCTCTCTCTCTCTCACATCATAACAAAGGTCTCAAAAATCTCTCCTATCCTCCTTCTTCCTTCCAGCCTCGAGAAACTGTAAAACTATCAATGAAAACAAATAATAAAAATAAAAGCACGCACGCACACACACACACACACACACACACACACACACACACACACACACACACACACACACACACACACACACACACACACACACACACACACACACACACACACACACACACACACACACACACACACAAAATGACCTGCAAAAAGTCAGAGAAAAAAAAAATAGTTATAGTCCGAAATAAAATAAAAAGTGAAGCGCCATCAACCGCACCAAACAACATTCATCGGATGACGCGACGCAGGTGAGGCTTAATTACCCCCAAAAAAAATTGGTTACTCCATACACCTGACATGGGAACGGCGGCAGGTCAAAACAGGGAAAAGCAGGAGCGGCAGCAGAAGATGGAAAAGAAAAAAGAAGCAGCAGGAGGTGGAATGTGTAGCAACCGGAGTGAAGCAGGGGAAAGCAGGTTAAAGATAAGTGCAGCAGCAGGGCGATTAATGACGGCAGGAGCAACAGTAATACGATGGATCAAGGGGAGGAGGAGGAGGAGGAGGAGGAGGAGGAGGAGGAGGAGGGAGGAGGAAGGAGGTGGTGAGGTGGTGTGGTGATGGGGAAGGTGCCGTAAGTGAGGTGATCAAAGGGAATTCATAACGACCTCCTTTCACTTATCCTCCTCACCGACTGTTGACTCTCTCGCCTGGAAGACTCTTGGGGCGCCCATCATATCTGGCTCTTGAAGTGCTCCATCACCACCACATATCTGGCTCTTGAAGTGCTCCATTATCACCACGTATCTGGCTCTTGAAGTGCTCCATCCACCACATCCGCTTTGGGTGTTCATCACCACCACATATCTGGCTCTTGAAGTGCTCCATTATCACCACATATCTGGCTCTTGAAGTGCTCCATTACCACCACGTATCTGGCTCTTGGAGTGTTCCATCGCCACCACATATCTGGCTCTTGGAGTGTTCCATCACCACCACATATCTGGCTCTTTAAGTGCTTCATCACCACCACATCTATGACTTTCCAATGCGTCATCAACAACATACCTGCCTATTACAGGAACTCCCCCCATACATACCTGGCCATCAGAGCTCACAAAGACAGACACACTAAAGCCACATATAAACATAAATTAACATCAAACATCACACAATACTAAACACACAGTAAGATATAAAACAAATGACCAATCTCCCTTTTAAGTCTCTCCAAATATAAAATCCTTTACAGCAGCCAGTTGGTGGATTGGCTCATTAATCCGGCCGTCCATTCAGCGGAGAACTCGCTGTAATCACTACAAAGCAAAAATTCCCCAGCGGGATTTAACACTTATCAACTGTGACACACGATGCGATATTCACCGCGGCTTGTGTTGTGTTGACAAAACTTCATCTTTATGATATTGAGAATGCCCATTGCCCTGACGTGGGGTTATTTATTGCCCGGAAGCTGTTATTTAGTGTGAGTGAGCCTGCGGGAGGATGTGTGGTTTCCGCAAACACAACCAGCAAAGATAACAGCGCACGCCAAATTATCCAAACAGTCCGTGATGTCACAACCAATTTATTATCGAGGAACCAATTTTGAGTGTTGGCAACTGGTGATGGTGCCATCGATCAGCTGTCAGCGGTGAAATGCAAAGGTGAGTGAGCGATGCCTCGTTAGCAGGTGAAGGCGTTACCAAGACGCATCAGAGAATACAAATGTTTTAACGCTTATATATTACCCTGTCGCAACTGTAAAGAAAGAAAGAAAGAAAGAAAGAAAGAAAGAAAGAAAGAAAGAAAGAAAGAAAGAAAGAAAGAAAGAAAGAAAGAAAGAAAGAAAGAAAGAAAGAAAGAAAGAAAGAAAGAAAGAAAGAAAGATAGATAGATAGATAGATAGATAGATAGATAGATAGATATTAATAAACCCACTGATAAAATACACGCACACTTAGACACACGCACAGACGGGGAAACCACCAGTAAAATTGCAATGACTATGTGACCGACACACTGATGTCACCGTCCGGAAATTGGCCAATCGAGGAGACACGACGAATACTACGTGATTACGCCCGAGGCCGAGCACTAGTGATTTCCTTGACGCCTTCGGCCAATATACTGCACGACCCACCCGGCCATACGCCTCAATATCACACGGGGTCATGTGTTCGAGCTCCGGGCTGGAATCCTTATAGGTTCTTGAGGAGGTCGTAGAGGCAAGCTCTTACACCCTCATGTCTACGGTGTGAATATCTCCAAAGTGGATCTCATTGTCCCGTCAGGTGTAAGGTGTAGTGCGGATACAGTACACTGAATTTTAAACCTCTGCAGGCAAGGATGTAGTGTGCCCGGCAGTGCACTCGACTGCCGTCACTGCCCTAACTGTAAAGTCATGTACCATTCACAGCAACTGGAGGCGCCCTGAGCGCGAACTAGCTGCCCTAAAAGCAGGTGGCGAGCGTTGTATCCAAGCAGCTGCCGGAATGTCACATTATCCTGGATGCTGTACACTGTGGGTTTCCGCTCTATAGAGACGGCAATGAGGGACTGTATACATTAATACCATTATTCCTAACTAACACAAAGAGACAGACACACATACAAATAGACAGACAAACAGAGAGAGAGAGAAAGCGACACATATATACACACCAAAACAACGCCCCCACACCCCCCCCCCCTCCGCAAACAAAAGAGGAAAAAATAAGGTGAGAGAGTCTGGCGGTGCGGAACAAGGACACAGGCAGCCGTAGTGTTGTGTTGTAACTCTAGTCAAGAGTTATCACGCCTTAAAACATATAGAGTCAGAGCTGCTGTGACTGAGTTGTCGAGGCCCAAGTTTTTAAAGTTGTAGGTCAGGAACCGCCCCTCTTCACCCCTCCCTCCCCCAGCAGAGCCGCCCCTCTTCACCCCTCCTCCCCCAGCAGAAAGATGAGTGGCTGAATTCAATCTAAACGAGCGCTAACAACATTTCTATTACAGTGAGAATGAAGGAGGGGGAGACAAGCGGGGGTGAGGGTGGGGAGAGAGTGTGTGAGGGGAGGAAGTGAGGAAACACAAGAGAGGGAGGGAGAGAGAGAGGGGAGGGTTAGAGGTCAGACCGAGAGAGGGGAGGAGCGCAGGAAAGAGTGGAACAGGAATAAACTGTGGTGAAAGTGGGGTGAGAAGAGAAAATGGGGAGATACAATAGAGGGAGATGGAGAGAGGAGGTGAGAATGGTACAGGGGAAGAGAGGGGAGTGAGGGAGAACGAGGGTAGAAGGTAAAGGAGCAGGAAGATACTGAGGGGAAGAGATAGGGGGGGGGATCGGGGTGGGGGAGGGGTGCAAGAGGACAACAAAAGAGAGGGGTTAACAGAGAGGAATGACAAAGGGGAGAATGTAAAGTACAGGAAGACAACATCAGAGGAGAGAGAGAGAGATGCAGTAGTGACAAGTGGTACAATATGTCCTGAAATATCTTACATAAACGCGGGTCCTCTCTCTCTCTCTCTCTCTCTCTCTCTCTCTCTCTCACACGAGAGGGTTAGTACCAATAACTATACAGCCGAGAGAGAAAATGACAATGTGGCTCTCCATCTCCTCAGCCTACACCATGAAATACATAAACATTGCACACACAAACTACGAGTCTTATCATGATACACTGATGAACGATGGCAGTAATTCGCCCTAAACCTTTTCCTGTGCAGACGTTCTTGTAAAACCCAGGAAACTACCCAATCATTCCCACAACCCCACCTGAGATAAACCCACCAGCTGCGGCCCACAGGTGGTACGTTCCCAGCAGGTATTAGCCCCGACCATCAACCCCTGCTGACGAACCAACAAGAGGGATAGAGGCAGTAAAACCCCTAATCGTGGCGGCCATCTCCTCCCCTCGGCCTAGCTAGAACCCAATAATCCCCCGCCCTCACCATCTTCCCTTCCCCCCTCCCCCTACACACATACGAGATGATCACCACCCAACCCCTCCCTCAACCCCCCACATCAACGAGCCATAACGAGGCTCTTCTAGTGTCGGGTCCTGGATGGCACGAAGGGAGGGGAAAGGCGATGGGTCTAGGGGGACGAGATGGGCCGAGAGGATATCTGGCCCATCGATGAGAGAGAGAGAGAGAGAGAGGACCTGCGTGTTACGTCTCCTCAGCCCCACCGCCCTTAGACGACACATCACCTCCACCACACTCCTGAGGCAGAGAGGACCAACACTTGTGGCCATGGAGGGACGCCAAGCACCGCACTTACACACCAGGCAAACTAGAGGAGGACACAGCGAAGGAGAAATTTACAATCTAGGATAAACTAAAACTGCAGGAAAATAAAAAGCAAAAGAAGAAACGGATAAGAGGAGGAAGAGGAAAAAGAAGAGCTGGAGGGGGTGTAGGAAGAAAAGAAAGAGGGGGATGAAGAAGAAAAATGGGGGTAAGAAGAGAAGGAGCAAGAAGAAAGAGAAAAAAGAACAGGAGGAGGAAGAAGAGGAGGGGATAGAACAAAAACACGATGGCAAGTCAACATTATGTATCAACCAAGTGAAACAAGTGAGGGTCGTGAAATACAGTCAAGCTGAGGCAATAACTCAGTGGGAGATGAAGGGAGGAGGAGGAGAAGAAGAGGAGGAGGAGGAGGAGGAGGAGGAGGGGAGGAGGAGGGAGGAGGAGGAGGAGGATTAATAACGATTATAACACGGAAGGACTGATGATAAATACGGTGCGACATATTTTTGGCAATAACTCGGTGAACATGACGGAGAAGACAATGATAAAGGACAAAGGAGAGAGAGAGAGAGAGAGAGAGAGAGAGAGAGAGGATTTTAATATAAATACAATTTGACACAAGCATCACTGATAAGGGAAAGTAAGGGAAGGGGAAGCAAATAAAACGAAGGCAACACGAGAGAATGGATGAGTGTAAGCATGGATGGAGGACACGAGAAACAACAGGATGGATATTATGACACTGGCTAACGAAGGCAAACAAGTCAACAGCAGTGAAAACAAGAAATGACAGATGGATGGATGTATGGATTGGTGGATGGATGGATGGATAAATGACACGAAAACAAGAGGATTGTGGGGAGGTTGCCGTGTCAGGCCACTGCGGCGGGACGTGTCAAGTAAATTGGCAGTGGTAAGTGGATGGGACGGGGCGTGTCAGGAGAACGTCACACCCCGCCACCTAGCTATGAATTTTAACCCTCGGGAAACGCAACATATACGGAATTAATTAAGTTAAACCAGCCAGGTTAATCCAAGCACAGTACGGGTGAGCTGGTGAGTGGGAGGTGGGGGGGGGTAGGGAGAGGAGAGAGGGCGGTGAGTAGGACAGTAGAGTGGGCTGTTGGGAGGGACAAGGGAAAGTGGTGTGTTGAGAGGGATATGGGAAAGTGGTGTGTTGAGAGGGTTATGGGAGAGTGGTGTGTTGAGAGGGACAAGGAAAAGTGGTGTGATGAGAGGGACATGAGTGGTGTGATGAGATGGACATGGGAAAGTGGTGTGTTGAGAGGGACAGTGGAATGGGAAGCTGTGGACAGTGGAGTGGTGTGTTGAGTGGGGATGATGTAATGGGCTGTTGAGAGGGACAGTGGAGTGTTTGAGAGGGGCAATAGAGTGGAATACTGAGAGGGCCAGTGTAGTGAGATATTGAGAGGGCCAGTGGACTAGAGAGACGGACAGTGACGAGGGAGCGAGAAGAGGGAAGAGGTGATAGAGAGGAGGATGAATAGAAGAGAAAGAGTAATTATAGGAAGGAAGGGGAGAAAATGAGGCACGGGGAAGAGAGGGATAATAAAGGGAGAATACAGAGAGGGGCGATAGAGTGAGATGTGTGGAGATGAAAGCACAAAGAGAGAGAGAGAGAGAGAGAGAGAGAGAGAGAGAGAGAGAGAGAGAGAGCAGTGACCTGAGGGTGATAAATACAGAAACAAGAACGCCCACCTAAAGAGAGGGCCGTCACACACACACACACACACCTGTGCCACCACCACCACCACACAGCCTCACTCTCCCTACCACACCCACCACCACACAGCATCACTTATTTCTCTCTCTTACAGCAACGATACTGCTCACAACCTCTTCCACCTCCTCCTCTCCCTACACCAACACTACAGAGTCTCACTACATCATCACCATTATCATCATCTCCACCACCAGCATCACCATCACCACCATCAAAATCACCACCAGCATCACCATCATCAATACCATCGTCGTCACTACCACCACCACCACCATCATCATCATCATCATGAGCTCTACCACAGCATCATCATCAATATCACCACAGCATCACCACAGCATCACCAGAGCATCGTCAGTCGCCTCCACACAGTAGTGTCCATTACCAGATTGGTCCACTGCGGCGCGGCGTCTTGGGCCCCGCAGTGTAGCTAGCGGCGGCCACACTCACCCAGGATACACACACACACACTACACCCCGGGCTACTGTATTACACCCGGGCCACGAGTATATCAACACACACCGAGTCAAACAGTGACGCTCCTACACCCCGGCCACCACACACACACACACACACACACACACACACACGCACACACACACACACAACAACAATACAGACCTAAAACAAAAAATGCAAACAAGATATGACATTCATTAACAATAAACACGGGGGAAAAATCGCTACCATAACAAAGACGAAAATGGGGAAAAAAAAAGAAAAAAGAAAAAGAGAAATTCCAAACCAGAAAGGGAGTCGGTGAAATTGTGAAGCCTTCATATTATACACAATTACGTCCACAAATCAAGAGACAAGACAGGAAACAAATGAACTTTAATGATTTTAGCCAGACCGGGTGTAAACGCTTTATGATGCGTGAAATAAAAGCGGAAAAAAATGTGTTTGAGAGAGAGAGAGAGAGAGAGAGAGAGAGAGAGAGAGAGAGAGAGAGAGAGAGAGAGAGAGAGAGAGACGAGATGGGAGAGTGAACATCCGGAAGCATCACCATTATCACCAACGCTATCACCGTCACTATCAGCGCTACTGCCACTATACTATCACCCACCATTATCACCACCACTACGACTACCGCCGCCGCCACCACCATATCACCATCGCTATATCTACTACTACCACAGTCAGCATCACCACCACTACTACAACTACCAACAACTACTACTGCCGCCACCACCACCACCATTTTGGAAACCCTGTGGCGCAACGGCAGCAGAAGCAGGTGGTGTTGGGAGGCTAGTGGCGGGTGGTAGTGACGGGGGTAGTGGCGGGATAGTGGAGGTGGTAGTGGCGGGTGGTGGCGGGTGGTCGGGTGGCAGTGGGGTGGTAGGTGGATGGTAGTGGCGGGTGGTAGTGGCGGATGGTAGGGATGGTAGTGGCGAGGTGGTAGTGGCGGGTGGGTGGTAGTGGTGGTGGCAGCGGTGGTGGCGGCTGGCTGAGAGTCGTGAGGGCAGGAGGGTTCACTGGCCTAACTCACCTGACAAAGGCACAGCAGCTGGTGGCTTTGGCCTGGCTGTCTCTCTCTCTCTCTCTAATTATCCACATCCTCTTCTCTATTCCATACATCATTTGTTATCATTCTTATTCATACCACTCCCCTCCTTCGTCTCCCTCTCTCTCTCTCTCCCTCACTCTCTCCTCCTCTCGTCCCCCTCTCCTCCCCCTCTCTTTACCTCCCTCCTCTAATCCCAGCATCTTCCATCTCTATACCGTCATCTCCCAGAGGTCATCCACGAGTCTCTATGACCCATCCCTCCAGCCCAATATCTCAGCCCATCAACCCGTCAACGCTTCCTCAACCCCGTCAGCGCCTCCCTATCCCTTCAACGCCGCCCATCACCCCGTCAAGGTCTCCTTCCACCCTCTCAGCGTCTCGCTCCACCCTTCAATGCCGAGCTCCTCCACCTTCAGCCTCCACCCTTTTAACGCTTCCTCTATCCTTCAACGCCGCCCATCACACTGTCACCTCCTCTCCCCCCCTTCAACACCTCCCCTCCACCCTTCAACACCTCCCCACCTCAACACCATCACACCTCCGCCTCCCTCCACCTTCAACGCCTCCTCCACCCTCAACGCCTCCTCCACCCCTTCAACGCCTCCTTCCACCCTTCACCTCCCTCCACCCCTTCAACGCCTCCCCCCGCCACTACAGAGACACATGTTCCCCTCACCACTATATTTCCCCTCCCGCGGGCCGCACTAAATTAATATTCATGGCAAGGCAAGGGGAAAAAGCTGGTGGTGGGGAGGGCGGGCCGCACTAAATTAATATTCATGGCAAGGCAAGGGGAAAAAGCTGGTGGTGGGGAGGGCGGTGAGACGGGAGGGAGGAGGGGAGGAAGTGGGGAAATGGAGGATTTGGAGGAAGGAAAGACTTCGGAAGAGAGAGGAAGGGAGGTAGAGAGGGAAGAGAGGTAAGGAGGGAAATGAAGGGGAGAGGGAGGAAGGGGAAGGAGGGAAGAAAGGGACGAGGAGAGGTCTGTGAAATGGCAAGGATTACAGGGTAGACTGTAGGGTGAAGCTTAAGAGACGGAGGAGGAAGAGGAGGAATGGAGAAGTAGGTGAGGAGGAATGGAGGAGGAGGAGGTATGGATGAAAAAAAGGAAAGGCTGAGGAAGTGGAGAAAGGAGAGTAAAGGAAGAGGAAGAGAAAACAAGGAATGAGGAGGGAAAGGGAGAAGAATAGGCAGAAGAGAGAGAGAGAGAGAGAGAGAGAGAGAGAGAGAGAGAGAGAGAGAGAGAGAGAGAGAGACAACACTCACCTGACATAACACCTTGGCACCTTACCTGACATAACACCTCTGACATAAGATGACAACAAAGAAAAATAAGAAACCTATGGCTCCGACAGTACTTCTCTCTCTCTCTCATAAAGAAATAAAAAAAACATGAATAAACCTACACTGACGCAAGCAAAAAAACACACACACACACACACACACACTCAGCCACCAGGAGCAGAAGCGCGGCTCTTTGATCAGCAGCGCAAGGAAACAAGAGTGAACAGATCCGTACCGATAAATATTCACAAATATGACACTGGCTTCCGAGCTCTTCCCAACCGGAGAGGATTTTTGGTGGATCACGTCACAGGGTTTGAAAAAGCTGGTTGACGTTCGGGAAATCTGGTCCAGGGTCACACAATCTGATTACAGACACCATTACGGAGAGGGGTGAGAGAATGGGGAGGGGGGGAGTGGGGGGAGAGAGGAGTGGGGAGAGAGGAGGAGGGAGGGGACGAGGTAGGGAGTAGGATTATGGCAGTGCTGAGGAAGACAGGGATGGGGAGAGGCGAAGGATGGATGGATGGAAATGGCTTATAGTTGCTGTAGTTGTTGTTATTCGTGGTGGTGGTGGCGGCACAGGTCAGGTCACAGTATGTGGCACAGAAGGTCAGGACACAGTATGTGGCACAGGTCAGGGCACAGAGTGGCACAGGTCAGAGGTCACAGTATGTGGCACAAAAGGTCAGGAGGATAGAGTATGTGGCACAGAAGGTCAGGACACAGACACAGAAGGCAAGGACACAGTACGTGGCACAGGGGTCAGGAGGACACAGGTAGTGGCACAGGTCAGGGCACGGTAGGGGGCACAGGTCAGGGCACGGTAGGGGGCACAGGAGGTCAGGACACAGTAGGTGGCACAGGTCAGGAGGACACAGTCGGTGACACAGAAGGTCAGGATGACGCAGTCGGTGACACAGATGGTCAGGAGAACACAGTAGTCAGGACACAACACACACAGTATCGTAACACTGTTGGCAACACTTGGCCGACACAAGACGACGACAGTCCACCTAACAAGATTTTGTCAGAAATGCAACAAAAGTCTTCCTCAAAGGAAAATCTGGAGGAAAAAGTTGGGTCTTTTGGAGAGCCTGAGAGGAAATGTGAATTGTAAGTGGAGCGTCGAGGAGAGCAGACTCACAGAGGAGGACGGAGGCACTCCTGGCTATTGTTACCCAGTCGGAGTCAAGAACCAGTGGGGCCAAGGCACTGCTCTCGTCACGTCACTGCACGCCACAGTTGACAATCCTGTTTACGGCCCGACTGTCAATCTGTTTCACTGATTCTGGCGGTAAGAAGTCCTTCACATTCGTTTAATGTTAAAGACTGGCCTTTTAATATTTCAAGCACTGTCCAACTTGTCTGATATTCTCTTTCCATTTGCATGCAGCAAGCGCACTGAACAACCTGCATCAGCCTAAGACTACTGTGGACGCACCATCTTCCGCTAAGACCACAACGCGGCTGACTACTACATCTTGACGGACTCCAGAATAAACCGTGGCCCCGTCACCTCCGTCACAAGGGGATAAATTGGTATACAAAGTAACCTAGATGTTGTTGGCGCCCCGGACACCGCCGCCAGATGCACTCCCCTCTATGCCAGTCTTAACCTAATTTCCTCCATAAAGCGGATTAGATGCAGGCTGATAAGATTGGCCGCGGCAATGCTGTTAAATGGCGGGTGAAACACTGCTGCCAAGCTAAGTGCGGCCTGCTGCAGGGGGAGCTAAACCTGCGGTCAATTATCTGCGAAATCTGCTGCATTTGTTACGCACGATGGTTGGTGGCGACCGTCTCACCGCCCCCCGCTGGTGTCAGACGTGGGCCATGGGTGGTGCTCATTAGGGGTCAACGTGAGTGTAGATTGTAGATAGTGGCCAGGGCGTGGGTGGATGTGATAAGAATGATAGCGTGGGTGTGGGTCAAGAAGGTCGTTATACTAGGCATGGGTGCTGATAGTACAGGGTGTGGATGTATGCGGTGAGAATGGTACAGTGTAGAGTGGTACAGAGTGTGGGTGTAGAGAGTAGTGCAAAGTGTGGGTGCAGAGTGGTACAGAGTGTGGGTAAAATGGTACAGAGTGTGGGTGTAGAGAGTAGTGCAAAGTGTGGGTGCAGAGGTACAGAGTGTGGGTAATGGTACAGAGTGTGGGTGTAGAGAGAGTGCAAAGTGTGGGAGCAGAGGGTATAGAGGGTAAAATGGTACAGGAGGGGTGTAGAGAGTAGTGCAAAGTGTGGGTGCAGAGTGGTACAGTGTGTGGGTAAAATGGTACAGAGTGTGGGTGTAGAGAGTGGTATAAAGTGTGGGCGAAGGTATATGTTAAATGACGACAGAAATGGAATAATGGGGAAGGAAAAATACAAATCGTGGCGGGAAAGATAAAGAGAAAGAGATAAGTGTGAATATAAAACGAGAGATGACGTCAAGACAGCAGGTGAGAGTAAATTAGGGAGGGGAGAGGAAGGGAGGGAGTGTAGGTGAGTGAGAGGTAAACCCAGGTGGTGATGGCAGTGGTGGTAAGTGAATAAGAAGAACGAGTGTGGTTAGTAATTGTGGTAGTGGTGATTGTGGTGGTTGTTGTTGGTGGTGATGGTGGTAATAGTGGTTGTGGTTGAGGAGGATGAGGGCCAAAGAACGCAACGTAGGTAAGTGAATAACATTATTTACTTTACACACCAACATTACTGACACTCACCTACACCAAGCCACTAATTAACAGACTAGACCCGCTCCCCCACCCTACACACAAACATTAACAAAACTACAAAATAACAAAACTTTATCATTCCAGTAGAGAAATCATTTAAAATCAAGGTTTACACAAGAAAACTTTAACCACACTGACAGCTGAAAAAAAAAGTTAATTCTAATCAATGCATTCAAACCCATGCTGGGAAAAGTTCGATTAAAACCAACAGTGAAAAAAGATTAAAAAAAAATCCACACTCGCAAAACTCATTGAAAAACTCCACAAACTTTGATTAAAAATTCATGAATCGGCAACCCGTGATTCAGGATTAAAGAGAAGTCCTGAAGATCTTGTAAAATATTACCCCACCAAACTTGTTATTCCTCGCTGACCTCCACCTTCTCCTCAACTCTTCCCACCCACCTCAACCTCCTGCTCCACCCTGACCTCTTCCCACCCACCACCTCCTCCACCCTGACCTTTCCCACCCACCTCCTCCTCAACCTCACCTCTTCACTTCCTCCTTCTTACCCAATTACCCATCTTCTCCACCTCACCTTCACCTTCACCCACATTCTCCTCCACCTCACTTCTCCTCCACAGCCCCTTCACCCTCATCCCTCCCTCCACCCCCGCTGCCACCCCCTCACACACACACACAAGGGTAACCAATCACTCAGAGGCGATCATTACCCGGCAATCTAATTCATTCGGGACTGTGAAGCCCCCGGTATTCTAGGTTGACATTACCAGCCCGGGGCCGACCACCACCACCACCAGTCGCCTAAACCGACCACTCGCCCACACGGGACACTCGATCCACCCCCAAACTCTCACCTCTCTCTCTCCGGCCTATATATTAGACAAACAAACAAACAAATAAATAAACACACACACACACACACACACACACACACACACACACACACACACACACACACACACACACACACACACACACACACACCAGAGCTATAATGACCAAATACGAGTGAACCGACGAGGGGGCGGGGAGGGGGAGGGGGAGGGGGGAGGAGGAGGGGATTAAAGGCAATTATTTAGACGCCACCATCACACACTCCCGGAACCAAATTTAGCCACATTTTCAAGAGGGCATTATGGTTTCAAGGAAGAGGAAGAGGAGGAGGAGGGACGCATCAAAGATTAACACCACCACCACACCGCCACCAGGAAGAACCAACCAAATGACAAGGGTTTTATATCAGTCTGTTCACTAAAAGGTCAACGGTGGGGGATAGATTAGCGATTAATGAGATGATTTAGATTGATTTGTGACCGTTCCTGAGTCGTGCGTAATATATATTATATATGTCAACAGTATAAGCAAATTAACCTCAAGTGTGTCTCATAATATCAAGTAGGTCTTTATCACACATACTTTTACGTGTGTGTGTGTGTGTGTGTGTGAGAGAGAGAGAGAGAGAGAGAGAGAGAGAGAGAGAGAGAGAGGAGAGAGAGAGAGAGAGAGAGAGAGAGAGAGAGAGAGAGAGAGAGAGAAAGAGAGAGAGAGGAAAGAAAGAGAGAGAGAGAGAGAGAGAGAGAGAGAGAGAGAGAGAGAGAGGTAATCGTGTCTTGAGTATGTAACAGGCCGGTGAAAGACAGCCAATGATCGATTCACTCAGACTGAAGACTCAAAGTTAAGAGAGAACACTATCTTACACGACATAATCCTCGTAGTCTGCTCTGGTTTACTCCACAGTGTTAGACGGGTCAAGAACGAGCAGCGGTGTGTTCTTTAAAATAGCTTAATGGACAGAGACAGGTTCTTCAAGCGTGTAGGGACAAAGTCAAATCACGGGAGAAAAATTAAATCGCGAGAGAAAAATCAAGTGTGTTGACAAAAAAAAGAGTCAGTGTAAACAAAATAACACAATTAAACGTACAAATCAACACCTAATCAACAACAAAACCAAAACAATTACATCCACCAGAAGCAACAGCACGTAGACAAATAAACAAGACATAACCAATGAAACTCCCAAGACATTGAAACAGGAGCACCAAAGCCATCAACTTTATCTCAAGTCATCTACGGGGATACTGAGAAGAAGAAGAAAAACCTACCAGATCAACACGATCATTACACCCTTCACCTCATGGAACCATTCGAGTGTGTCATGTAAACTTTTCTTCAAGGTTTTTACAGAGGACAAGAGCCGAGAAAATTCCCCTCGACATATCTGGCAATACCCGGCAACTCAAAGGTGGTGTATACAGCAGGGAAGGATAGATCGAGAATTCTAACATTTCTTATAACATCCGGAGTTTTTTCAGCTATAATCCATAAAAAAAAATCAACGTTCACCTGACAGAGAACGTAATCACAAATACTGTACCCAAATTACAAAAAAACAAAAAACATTATTTACTTTTTCTTGTACCTGTGTTGATGCTGCGCTGAATAATGAAAACGGGAGTGAAAAGAAATGGAAAATATCAATCCCCCCCACTTACTGGCTATCAGTGAACGGATAAAGATCACTATTGAACGGCGGACGACGATCAACTGACCAGGGAGCGGCGAGATGAACGTGTGAATGAAATCTGTCTGTCTGTCTGTCTGTCTGACTGTGAATGATCAATGGAGTACAAAAGAGAGAGAGAGGGAAGGGGGGAGAGAGAAAGAGGGAAGAGGGAGAAAGAGGGAAGAGGGAGAAAGAGGGAAGGGGGGAGAGAGAAAAGGGGAAGGTGGAGAGAGAGAGAGAGAGAGAGAGAGAGAGAGAGAGAGAGAGAGAGAGAGAGAGAGAGAGAGAGAAAAGAGAATAACCAGTTAAGGTACTAAACAACAAAAGAAAGAAGACAAGATAAACACACACACACGACACAACAACAGCTGAGGGAGAGAGAGAACCACGACCAATCACCCCTGAATGACGACGAAACGACTGTAACCAACCAATTAGGGGTGAAGGATCCTCCGCGACCCATAAACGCCAGACGGGTATTATTGACAACGAAGACCGATGCCTAACATGACGTAGAGAGTGGTGAGGGAGGAGGAGAAAGAGGTGGGGAAGGGGAAGAGGTGAAGGGGAAGGGGGGAAGAGGGGAAGAGGAGGAGATAGGAAGAAGGGAAGATGTGGAAGATGAAAAGGGGTGGGAAGGGGGAGAAAGGGGTTAAAGAGGAAGAGAAGAAGGTTAGGTTCCACTCTGACTCGAACACGCAATACACCCCTGAACACACAAACCCACAACAAGGCAAGTAGTTCTTCGGTGTGGGTGTGTGTGTGTGTGTGTGTGTGTGTGTGTGTGTGTGTGTGTGTGTGTGTTAGCGCTGACGCCTTACACGTTAATTTCATGACCGAAAGAAAATGGTCTGGTCGCCACCTCACCAAATTTAGTAGGATCAAGACTATTAGCGTCCGAGCTCTTGGTGTGGGGAGGGGAAGAGGGGTGGAGGGGAGAACAAGAGAAGGGATGGAGGGGGAAAAAGGGGATGGAAGGGAGAAGGGATGGAGAGGAGAAGGGATGGAGAGGATGGAAGGGAAAATGGATGGAAGAGAAGGAATAGAGGGGGAGAAGGAATGGTAAGGAGGGAATGGTGGGAAGGGGGGGAAGAGAGATTTTACCCTTAAGTTACAAGTAATTCCCTACAGTGTATTCGCCTTTGAGAATTAGTAATACTGAAATACTGGACTTAAATACCTAAATTAACACAAGTCCAGCAATTTCTCCTTTACTCGTAATTACAGGAGCAAAGATAAAACGGACATATTAAAGGTTATTAGCCAGGATTACAATCACCATATACACACAGAAATTACAAACAACTTCAAAATTCGCGCCCTCGTCCACACAAGGAGAGAGGTGGCCACGGACGACGCAACGGACATGAAGACGCAACGGACACGCCGATGCAACGGACACAATGACGCAACGGACACGCCGATGCAACGGACACAATGACGCAACGGACACGACGACGCAACGGACACAGCGACGGAACGGATACGCCAACCCAACGAACACAACGACGCAACGGACACGACGACCCAACTGACACAATAACACGCTGCCGACTCGCTCGGGGATATCATAACAATAATACAAACCGACGGACCGACCACAACACTGACCGACAAACAGTGACCGATGATGAGAGAGGAGAAGAGTGAACGATGGAGAAGACGAAGTGAACGATAGAGAGAGAGAGAGAGAAAGGAAAACGGACGATAGAAAGAGGGAAAAACGCGAACGGTAAGTATTGGTGATAGTGGATGGAAGAGATTGAGTGGGAAGGGAAGGGGAGGGGGGAGAAAACACGGGATAAGGGGAAGAGGATAGAAGGAAGGAAGGAGGTAAGGGAAGGAAGGGGAGTGGGGTAGGGAAGGGAGGGTAAGGGAAGGAAGGGAGGGGGGTGGAAGGTGCATGGCTAACTAATACGAAACTGGCTGTCACTCCACACTAGACTGCCCCCATTGCTCAGAGTTAACCTCTTACTCGACTGCCCTGCTGGGGATGAAAAGGAGGAGGGGGAGCAAGGAGGGGGAGGAGAGGGAGCATGATTAGGGAGGAGGGGAGAGAGCAAAGTTAGGGAAGAAAGGGGAGCAAGGTTGGGGAGGAAGGGGGAGAAGAGTGGGAAGAGGTTTGGGAGAAAGGAACAAAGTTGGTGAAGAGGGGAGAGCAAGGATAGGGAGGAGAGGAACAGGGAAAGGGGCAGGAAGAGGGTGAGGAGGAGAAGGAATAGGAAAAGAGAAAGTAGCAAGGCAGGGTAGGAAAGTGAAGAGAAACAAGAAGAAGAAAGACAGCAGAAGAGACGATAACAGGGGATAGGAAAGTGAAGCGAAACAGGAAATAGGGTAACAGGAGGAGATAGAGACAACAGGAGGAGATAGAGACAGCAACAGGAGGAGATAGAGACAACAACAGGAGATAGAGACAGCAAGAGGAGATAGAGACAGCAACAGGGGGAGATAGACAACAACAGGAGATAGAGACAAAAACAGGAGATAGAGACAACAACAGGAGATAGAGACAGCAACAGGAGATAGAGACAGCAACAGGAGATAGTGACAGCACAAGAGAGAGGTAGCAACAGGAGGGAGATAGACAGCAACAGGAGTGAGATAGAGACAGCAAATAGGGGGAGAGGCATAGAGACAGCAACAGAGAGAGCAGAGACAGCAACAGGGAGATAGAGACAGCAACACAGGAGGAGATAGAGACAGCAAATAGGAGGAGATAGGAGACAACAACAGGAGGGAGAGTAGAGACAGTAAATAGGGGGGAGTAGAGACAGCAACAGGAGATAGTGACAGCAACAGGAGGAGATAGAGACAGCAACAGGAGGGAGATAGAGACATACAAATAGGGGGAGATAGGACAGCAACAGGAGGAGATAGAGACAGCAACAGGAGGAGATAGAGACAGCAATAGGGGAGAGGGAGACAGCAGCAGGAGGAGAGACAATAGGAGGAGATAGAGACAGCAACAGGAGGAGATAGAGACAAATAACAGGAGGAGATAGAGACAGCAATAGGGAGAGAGACAGCAACAGGAGATAGTGGCAGCAACAGGAGGAGATAGAGACAACAGAGATAGTGACAGCAAAGGGAGGAGATAGACAACAACAGGAGAAGTGACAGCAAATAAGAGATAGAGACAGCAACAGGAGGAGATAGAGACAGCAACAGGGGGAGATAGAGACAGCAACAGGAGGAGATAGAGACAACAACAGGAGGAGATAGACAATAAGAGATAGAGACAGTAACAGGAGGAGATAGAGACAACAACAGGGGGGGAGAGAGAGACAGTAAATAAGAGACAGTGACAGCACAAGAGATAGAGACAACAGGAGGAGATAGAGACAGCAACAGGGGGAGATAGACAGCAACAGGAGATAGTGACAGCAACAGGGGGAGATAGAGACAGCAACAGGAGGAGATAGAGACAGCAACAGGAGGAGATAGAGACAGCAACAGGAGATAGTGACAGCAAATAGGAGGAGAGGAGACAACAACAGGAGGAGATAGTGACAGCAAATAAGAGATAGAGACAGCAACAGGAGGAGATAGAGACAGCAACAGGAGGAGTAGAGACAGCAACAGGAGGAGAGAGACAGCAACAGGGGGAGATAGAGACAACAACAGGAGGAGATAGAGACAGCAACAGGAGGAGATAGAGACAGCAACACGAGAAGATAGAGACAGCAACAGGAGGAGATAGAGACAGCAACAGGAGGAGATAGAGACAGCAACAGGGGGAGGAAAGCTAACACAAGACTATAATAACAAAGGAACCTGCTAAGAGACATAATGACCACGGGCGAGCCAGACCCTTGTTTACACCCAACCATTATCACTCGTGTATCTGTCCAACCTATATTTGAAACTCCCCTCCCCCCCCACCCCCATCCAAAAGGTAATTGCTTTAATGGTATTATTAGATAACTAGTTCCACTCAACTACTACAATTTTCCAGCCAATATTCACCAATTTCCTTCCTATAACTAAATGCCTGGAGTATAAGTCCATATCGCTTTCACTTGTATCCATTTTACATTGTGTATAACTTCGGATCACATCGCCCCTCACTCTTACGTCTCTCGAGGGAACGCAAATTTAGTTTCCTCAATCAGCCTTTACATGGATGGTTACTGAAGCTCGGGAGTAACTTCGTCAGGCTCTTCATCCCTCTCCGTGTGTTTTCAAGGGACTGACTCTGTATCCAACCCTCCACCCTCCCTCCTTTAACACGGTGACCAAAACTAAGCCACATAATCCAAGTGAGGTCTTACCAACGCGAGATAAAGATGTGATCTAACATTTATATTCCTCTTACTAAAGATTTAATTGACTTATTACGTACATAAACAGCGTTGCCTTAGGTTCACGACTCTACGAATCACTAACCCATAAATCCTTCCTAAGTTAGTAAACAATGGCACAATCCTCAATGTCAGGCGACAGGACTGAACTACTCACATTAGGCAAATTTGTATTCCAATCTTGTCAATAAAGTTGTTAAATGTAGGGGAGAGAAACAGCTGGGGAGGAGGGGAGTAAGGAAGAGGGGAGTAGGAGAGAAGAGGGGAGTAGGAGAGAGGAGGGGAACAGGAGAGGGAGGGGAGGAGGAGAGAGGGGGAGGCAGCAGGAGAGAGGGGGGGGAGCAGGGAGAGAGGAGGGGAGGAGGGGAGAGAGGGGGAGCAGGGAGAGAGAGGGGGGCAGGAGAGAGAGGGGGGGAAGCAGGAGAGAGGGGAGGCAGGGGAGAGAGGAGGGAGGGAGGAGAGAGGGGGTGCAGGGGAGAGAGGGGAGGCAGGGAGAGAGGGGGGGCGCAGGGAGAGGGGAGCAGGAGAGAGGAGGGGAGCAGGAGAGCAGGGAGAGAGAGGGAGGGGAGCAGGGAGAGAGGAGGGGAAGGTGAGAGAGGGGAGGGGAGCAGGAGAGAGAGGGGACAGGAGAGAGGAGGGGAGGAGGGAGAGAGGGGAGGGGAGGAGGGAGAGAGGAGGGGAGGAGGAGAGAGGAGGGAGGAGGAGAGAGGGGGGAGCAGGGGAGAGGGGAGCAGGAGAGGAGGGGGAGGAGGGAGAGAGGAGGGAGCAGAGAGAGGGGGCAGGAGAGGGGCAGGAGAGAGGAGGGAGCAGGAGAGGAGGGAAGGAGGAGAGAGGGGGGAGCAGTAGAGAGGGGGAAGCAGGGAGAGGAGGGAGCAGGAGAGGAGGGGAGCAGGAGAGGAGGGAGCAGGAGAGGAGGGGAGCAGGAGAAAAGGGAGCAGGAGAGAGGAGGGGAGCAGGAGGGGGGAAGCAGGAGAGAGGGGGGGAAGCAGGAGAGAGGGGAGGGAGCAGAAGGAGAGGAGGGAAGCAGGGAGAGCGGATAGAGCAGGAGAGAGAGGGGAAGCAGGAGAGAGGGGGGGAGCAGAAGAGCGGAGGGGACTAGAGAGCGGAGGGGAGGCAAGGGAGGAAAGAGATACGATACTCCAGGTGGCTGAGACACACAGGGTAAGGAGGTGAAGATAGACAATGAAAAGAAACAACATAACAGTTGCCACTCAGAAACTACAGCGCCAGCACGAGCGATTAACTGCGCCTGACGGTCTACATACACATACCCCACATACATATACAACCACAAAAAACACAATTACCCAACCACAAGCATTAAACAAACACACACTCCTACCCGACAATCCACCCCCCCCCCAAAATCACAAACCTATCCATCTATCCATCTACTTAAACACGTAGCCATATTTGGCTAATTATCCGCCAATCCCATAAACAGTAACACACACACACACACACACACACACACACACACACACACACACACACACACACACACCCAACCACTACCAGAAACAGTAAACAAACACACAAACACCGCCACACATCAAGCGACAGCGGGGGCCCCAAAATCAGTTTTCCTCCCCTGGCAGAATAATTTCCCGAGCAGCCGACCCAAGTTGGGCAAGAGATGTGGTTATTGCGAGGCAAGTTTCTGCACCAGACTTGTCGCTACAATTTATACCAACGGGCTGTGCACCGTGGGCTGGGTCACAAGCAGCCCCCCCTCTCACCACTCACCTCAGACATGGTGCTCCTGCTGGTGACTGGTGATGATGGTTGGGAGTAATAACCACCATCAACGTCACCAGAACAAGCGACCTTCACCATTCACCTCGATCCTTGGTACTTGTGATATGGTGAAATACAATGGTGATGGGAGACCGTCAATACTTACCATCGCCCCTACCATAACATTCCTGGTATTATGGTACTAAAACATACACCCACATACATACATACATACATACATATGCACACAGACTTTCCCTCACAAAAACAGTGGCACGGATACTCAATGAGAGAGAGAGAGAGAGAGTATTCCCATCACTCCCAAGTAACCCACCACCACCAGAACCCCCCCCCCTCACCCCCACCCCCAGGTCTCACGTTTCATAAAGTCGTGCAAAATGAGACGGAGACTCAGAAAGAGACAGACAGACACACGCACATAACACAACCCGACGGCAATTTCACCAGCAGACAACAGACACAAGGATGAAAGAGACATGCCCTTACCAACACCCCCCACCCCCTCCCCTCCCCTGAGAATCCCAAGACACTGAGATCACGCGAGAAATAAAGAGACAGAGAGACACACCTGCGGGGGGGAGACAGACTGAGAGACAGAGATTGAGACAGATTGACAGACAGACGGCGATAGTCATATATTCCCATCACCACCTTAGAAAAATCGAAATAGATCGAGCGGGATAAAAACAGACAGAGACAAAGGGGAAGAGACAGAGTGAGACAGAAAGAAACACAGAGACTAAGTGAAGGAGACGAACACTGAGAGAAAGGGACAGACTGAGAGAAAGAGACAGACTGAGAGAAACAAAACAGATAAGAGACTGAGAACGACAGAGATAGAGACTGAGAGAAAGACAGACAGACTGAGAGAGACAGAAAGAGACAGACAGAGAGAGACAGACAGAGAGACAGATACATCACCACCACCACTACCGCGAATCAAGTTTCATAAACTCTTGCAAAAACTTGTGTGTAAGTTAGCAGCGGCGGGAATCAGTGTGGCGTAACTTGGAGAGCAGCTTAATAAATTACCACCACACACACACACACACACACACACACACACACACACACACACACACACACACACACACACACACACACACCAAAACAAGAAAAACACTAAAAAGACGAAAGACACATTACAAACGACAACAAGAAACCTACAAAAAAAATTCAGTGTAACAAAAATGTCTCGAGGCAGAATTTCTTTTTGGCGAGAGAAAGAGAAAAATAGAGAGAGGAACGGAAAGAAAAAGAGACGGCGTGGAATAATTTAAAGAATGGTGGAGAGTGAGATACGCGGTGAGGAAGGACGCTATACCCAAGAACAGAGGAAGGAGAGAGAGAGAGAGAGAGAGAGAGAGAGAGAGACCACAAATACCTCACCACTTTCACGATATTATTTCCTTCCCACACACACACACACACACACACACATATAATTTATTCTCATCTGTATAATTACATCCCTTTATCAATTTCATTTATTCAATACATTATCATTATCCAACTCATCTACAAACACACATTCAACATATATGAATTATCAACCCGGTAATAATCTCCCAACTAATCGTTTTTCCTGCGTTTAAATTCTAATTCATTCATCCGGTTTATAAAAGTGATGGGTATTATTTTATTATTTATATTATGATTACCGACATTAACATGACAATTATTATAACTGTAGTTAATATTATTGTTCCTTATAGTATCATGTTGGCAACGGGACTGTGTGTGTATTACTATTATTGTTATTATTACCTGTGTTATTACTATTATTGTTATTATTACCTGTTATTAATATTGTTGTTATTATTGTCGTTGTTAGTGTTTTTATTTTTATTAGTGTTGTTGTTACTATTATCATTATTATTATTGTTACTTAAGTGTCATTATCATTTGCTCTCATGTCCGGGGAGGCAAGTGTTGATATATTTACAGCATAAACAGAGCCAACACCACTCCGGCTCCTCCAAGACGAGACAAAATACTGAGACAAAGAAAAAGAAAACATGTTGGAATACGACCGACCACATGGAAAATTTACCGCCGGGGACAGCCAGCCAGTCACTCAGCCAGTAAGACACTCAAGTCACTCAGCCAGTCTACCAGTTACTCAACCAGCCCGCCAGCCAGTCACCAAGATTTCTAGCCAGTCACCAAGTCTTCTAGCCAGACAAGGGTAGCCGGGGATATGACGGGTGTACGGAAGATATGACAGGGGTGGACGGAGAATATGACAGGGGTGGACGGAAGATATGACAGGGGTGGACATGAAAAATGACAAGGGTGGACGGGTGGTATGACAGGGGTGGACGGGTGGTATGACAGGGGTGGACGGGAGATATGACACCATTGTAACTCAAATCTAACATGACTCCCAAGGTAGCATTAGGGTGTTCAATAATCGGGTAAAATAATCTACAGGTGATCCTCTTATCTTCTGTAATGTGGCTGTACCGGTACCTCATGCTGTAGCTGTACCCGCCGCTCCAGGCCATGTAATGTTCCGCGTACTGTCATTGTGAAATTATGTTAGCTGTACTTGTGGCTGTATCAATAGTACAGGCAGACCGCTGTTTCTGAATCAGTAATTAGCCACACCTGTAATTATATACAGTTCCTACCCGTACCTGTAGTCCTCTACCTGTACAAATACCTGTATCTCTATTCGTACCTGTAACTGAATCTCCACATGTACCTGAAATTACCTCTACCTGCAATTGCACCTACACCTGAGTATCTACCTATAGTTACCTGTAAATAAGTGTTTCTTTACCTGGACTTGTACCATGACCACTAAATTAATACAACCCTCCCCCCCTCTACCAGCGCTCCTACCTGTAAAGTTTGTTGCATCTGATTTACGATAATAAAGTGAGGAAAGAGTCTACGTCCCTGCTCTGTGTAGCCCCCAAGTCAAGCACATGATATAATGGCAACAAATTAGACGCACACAAAGTTTTGAAAGACTGGCCATATCTCAAGACTCCTAACACAATTTTCAACCAGCGGCATGAGACGACAAGAGAGAGAGAGAGGTAAGAATAGTGACTGACTGAGTGAGGGTTGAGGAACATCTCACTAACACAAACTCCACCAGCTTTAATTTATTTATTCCCGCCTTAAAACTGACCTTTATCTCTCTCTCTCACCTCTTCCCTTCTCACGTCCTCTTCCACACCCTTTCCCTCTTCTCAACTCCCCCCCAACTACCCATTTATCTCAGAGGGCCAGAAGTAACATACTCTAAATATATATATTCTGTCTTTGCTAAGTCTCGTGGTTTATATATATATATATAGTGGCACGTGGTTTATTTATAGTAGCACGTGGTTTATTTATAGTGACACTTGGTTTATAGTGATACGTGGTTTATATAGTGACACGTGGTTTGTTTATATAGTGACACGTGGTTTGTTTATATATATATATATATATATATATATATATATATATATATATATATATATATATATATATATATATATATATATATATATATATATATATATATATAGTGACACGTGGTTTATCTATAAATCATGGCACATGACGCGTCTATTAAAAACTTTGCTATTATTACACGAGGATTTTTATCTCTTTCAGCAGTATAAAAATAATATAAGAAAAAAATAAATCTGACATATACTGTATACAAAATGGTAAAAAATATATAAAAAAGAAAATGAAAAATAAGAGAATAAAAAAATAAAAAAGACATCGGGTACAGAAAAAAATAATAATAAAAATAATAATATAAACGAGTGAAGATAAAAACAAAAGCTAACAAACAAACACAGTAAAATGAACAGACTATTATTCACAACCACCTAATTCACTTTTTATTAATACGACTGTACATTATTGACACTCAAGAGTTAAAACTAAATAAAACAACACCCAACACTCTTTCTTAATGTTTAATTTGGTTGTATTAAAGAAGAAGAAGTAGTAGTAGTAGGTGGTGGTGGTCGGGGGAACATGACACACAGTATGTAAATAACCTCTTGACACACACACACGAGACAGTCTACAACAAGTAATACAAAAAAATACGTAAAGAAACAAAGCAAATAAAATCAGTTTATAAAAAAAATAAAAGTGACAATTAATAGACTAATAAATTTAATAAATTAGTAAAAAAAAAAGGTAAAAGGATTATGTATCGTACCCCCCCCCCTCCAAACCCCAACCAACCACCCCTACCCCTCCACACCCCAACCAACCACCCCTACCCCTCCACCCTACCTCTCACCCCCCTTACACCTACACCATCTGGAGTGACCCAAGTCTTAACCACACTACTTAACACTGTCCATCTCTTTTCTCACTCTCCCGCCCTAAACAGAATACCTTATTAGTACAGTGCCACCTCCCCTCCCACACCCCATCACCTTCCTCCCTAACCCATCACCAGCCCCCTCCCTCCCCCACTCACCCCCTCCAACACCCTCGTGGTCTGCAGGCCAAATGGACCGCAGTCCTAATAGTTCCTAATCCCATTGGGTCCTGACCTAACCTAATCATTGGTATTGGGGTCCTTTAGGACTGGTCCCACGCCCTACTACTACAACTACTGTTGCTGCTACTGCAATAACTACTACTACTACTACAACTGCTATTGATACAACAACTACAACAAATGCTGCTGCTACTACTGCTACAATAACTACACCTTCTAGTACTACTTCAATAACCCCAACCACTATTACTGCTACTACTAATAATAATGAGTAATGGTTTTTGCCTAATTGTTATTATTATTATTATTATTATTACTATCATTATAAATATCATCATTAGTCAAACATTATCACCATTATTTTGCATCAATACCATAATTATTTCACGAACCAATTAAGGATGAAAAATTTACAGTGCAAACCTGTAAAGGTATGGGCTGAGAGCTGGCAATCCGAGGCCCCGGCGGAGCACCAATGAATACGTGATGATGTGAAAGGTCTGAGTGTATTATTAATGTGAGGCGTCCCACGGGGCAGACTTTACCTGAGGTACCTGTTGAGGGAAGGGAGGAGGGGGGAGTGGGAGGAGGCATCACTCAGTCCAACTTCTTGCATTATAGTACAAAGAGACAACCAATTTGGAATTCTATTTCTATTATAATTATTATTAATATTAATTATACTATTTTATATTTTCACCCATCTTATTCTTCTTCTTATTATTAGTATTATTCGTTCTACGTTTACGTTTCTTATTATTAAAGTACAGTATTATACTTGTTAACGAATACAGAAATTACTTATAAGTTTTCTTTATTCTGATCAAAGTTATTTCAACAAAATCCTTGAGGTCTTCAACAATAATGCTCTGGACGAGGTAATGGCCTCCACTGACCTGGATCTAGGACACAGATAACCGACTCTAACCTCCAGCAGTTCGTAGAGTAATGATACACAACCAGGTCAAATTTTCGATCAGTGTCCGAGTAAATTAAAGAGTCATTCCCTTTTACTATTAACTTGACCTTTGAAGTCCGGTGTTCTGAAGTCTGGTGTTCTGGTGTCAGATGCTTTACCTGATAAAGTTAAACTCTTGACAAGGAAACAGTTTACAGACACACACAAACACCCACCTAGGAGGACGCCTGCTCTCTTTTTCTACTACTACTACCACAACTAACGCGTCCATTTCCAACTGGCACACAAATAATGAAAAACTCACACAACGAATAGCAAGAAACAACCCTCCCACCCAGCATGGCGTGAGGTGGTGGTAGTGGCGGTACAGGAGAAATAAGCAACACAAAATAACACCCCCAGCTCCCCCGCTAACAAGGACAAGCTTCGTGCCACCAACAAAAATAACCAAACACGGCGACAAATAACACCGCTGCCGCCCACAACTTACGGCAATTTGCAGGCCCTTACTAAGATGATATGCATACACTCACACACGGCCGGGGCAGCCTTAGAGACGGTGGCACGTGAACAGGGGAGGAAAAATAAAGGAGAGGGGAGTAAGAAGGGAGGGGAGGAAACGTAAGAAGGGAGGGGAGGAAAGGTTAAGAAGGGAGGGGAGGAAAGGTAAAAACGGAGGGGAGGAAAAATAAGGAGACGGGAGGAAAATTAATGAGAGAAGGAAGGAAAAGGAAGGAAGGAAGGAAGGAAACAAAAACAAGGATATAAGACAGACGCTACTCTTTTCCCTCCTCCTGTTTCTGGCCTTGAAGGAATAAGGCAGAGAAGCAGCTGACCCACTCTCGCCCCCCCCCCTCCCCCTCCCAGCAAGGACTATGAGAGCAGACCCCCCCCCCTCTCTCTGGCAGAACCCAAGAGGGGCGACGGTGGCACTGACGAAGGCGGTGGTCTACGCTTGAAGAGGTGAAAGAGGGACTGAAAAATATAGCGAGAAAGTAACAGGTGTGAAAAGTTGCAGATACACACAGTGTCTTTTTCCCCAGCCTCCTCCTCCTCCTCCTCCTACTGCAACCATTTCCTCTTCCTAATCTAGCCTCCTCCTCCAATTACCTAAGCCTCCTCCTCCTATTGAAACCACCTCCTACCCCAGCCTCCTCCTCTTTCTTCTGCAGCCACCTCCTCTTCCTAACACCAGCCTCCTCTTCCTAATCCAGACTCCTCCTCCTACCCCAGCCTCCTCCTCCTTCTAATCCAACCTCCTCCTCAGTCTCTTCCTGCGGTGAGACTTTAAAGGAGTTACCAGTCCCCAGGAGCGGTGGTGACGGTGGGCTACGGTTGAGGAGGTGCGCCTCTGGGATGAGACCCGCAACGGTGTGGAAACGTCATTCAATTACAACCTTAATCTCCTCCGTGAGTCCACCGTCCCCTCCCCCCTATCTTTCTCACTCACTCACTCACTCACACACACACTCATCTCTCTCACATCCCATATAAGTAATTATGAACCTTGTCCCCCCAAAAAAAATCTATAAAAGCAAAAAATAATAAAAAACCCCATCCAATAACCAAAAAAAATAAAATAAATAAATAAACACTTTAACACGAAAAAAAACCCTGCCTGTAGCGTGCAAGAAGCGCAAATAACAACGACAATAAACAAAAATTTTATAGGAAATCCAGGAAAAACGCCAGAGGGTGATGAAGGAGGAGACGATAATAGGTCCACTCGCCACTCCCATCTCTTGTTTACTCATTAGCTGAAAATTATCCGTGAAGGAACTGTCATTCATCCACACGGGAGAGGAGAGGAGGGAAGGGGAAGGAGAGGCAGGGAGAGAGAGAGAGGAAAGGGGGGGAGGAAGGATGGGGGAGGAAAGAGGGAGAAAGGGGACGGAGAGGGAGGTGATGAGAATGGGGGAGGAGGTGATGAGGGGAGGGAGAGGGGAGAGGGGAAGGGGAGAGGGAGAAATGGGGGAGGGAGATGGTGTTAAGGGGGTAGAGAGAAAAGGGGAGGGAAAAGGAGGAGGTTGAGTGAAGGAGTGATGGGGATGGAGGGAGGGAGGGATGGATGGAGTGAGATTAGTCAGGTGGAAGAGGAACTACTCGAGGAGGAGGATACAAATTAATCCCTCACGGGTAAAAACAGGCAGCCAAAACCATCGCTCAGCCAGTTATTCAGTCAGGAAGGACGAGTATTGAGCTGACTGACGCATAGAAAAAATATACAGTCGACAACTCAATCCTTCACAGTATAAATATATATAAATAAATAAGTAAATAAAAATAAGTGGAAAAAAAGGATTGTCGGTCAGTCACTTTGTCTGTCAGAAAGTGAAGGTTAACTTATGATTAAGAAAAAAGGGGATTTACTACAAGTGGTGGTGGCTAGTGGAGGGTGAACTGAGCTGAACACATTACTTCTACATTTATTTTTTGTGTCTGACTGACTGTCTGTCTGTCTGTCCTCTCACCTGCAACAAATCCTCCAACTCACACACTACCTGAAGAGTCATGTTCCCCAACACTGCCCACCCACCGCTGACAGCTAGGAGTGTGTGAGTGAGTGTGAGTGTGTGTGAGTGTGAGTGTGAGTGTGAGTGTGTGTGTGTGTGTGTGTGTGTGTGTGTGTGTGTGTGTGTGTGTCAGACTGAGACACACACACACAGTCAGTTTCTGTTTATTCTATGCACACCTTGTAAGTAATTGCCTCCAACCACTGCCTACAACTACCCACTACAGCTGTACTCGTCGTGAAACAATTCTCCTCTTTACAAAATATCTTCACCAACAAACTTCCTCACCAGTAAGAACCTTCCTCTCAGACTCAATATGGTTTAGATGATCCGTCACAAATACCCGTCACTTAAAGGGATACTCTCTCTCTCTCTCTCTCTCTCTCTCTCTCTCTCTCTCTCTCTCTCTCTCTCTCTCTCTTAAGCGAAGGTCTTCCGTGAAACTCAATCTGGTTAGGATCCAACAAACACTTAACCGGATTACTGTTTATTGCTACAACACATATTGAACCACACACAGCCGGGCGAGGATTTTTACAGCTTCGGAAAAAGAGAGAGAAAGGGAGAGGGAGGGAGGGAGAGAGTGAGAGAGGGAGAGAGTGAGAGAGGGGGTAGGGAGAAGGAGGAGAGGGAGGGGGTTCCACTGCATTAACCTCACTGAATATTATCTTAAAAGGGTGAGAAAAAAAAATCGACACAAGAGAAATATATATTTATCAGTCAAGTCAGGAGAGGCGGGTGGTAGAACTAACTAAACAAGAGCCAACCACCAAATTCTATACACACACACACACACACACACACACACACACACACACACACACACACACACACACACACACACACACACACACACAACACGACCTCCACCGCCAATAACTGCCAATATAATGAGACCTGAGAAAAAGACGTCAACACAAAAATGACATGACTCAGCTGATTTTTGTTTCACCTTTGGTATTATAAATTAAAAGATAAAAAAAAAAATCTAAATAAAAAAATCAAATCAAAACTGTAAATGAAGTGATGACAAAACGTTTATTGTCATGTGTTTACCTGCCTCTACCTGGTGATGGCTTTGGGTGGGTGGAAGTGGGGTGAGGTGGGGTGAGGTGGGGTGGAAATAGGGGTAGGGTGGGGTGGAAGTGGGGTAGGGGTGGGGTGGAAGTGGGTGTAGGGGTGGGGTGAGGTGGCTAGGGTGAGGTGGGGCTGGGGGTGAAGTGGGGTGAGGAGTTAGGTGGTGAGGTGGGGTTGTGGTAGGGTGGGGTGGGGAGTACTAGCTCTCTCTGTTGTCCAAATAGGTAAAACTAAATATTCAACAGCTATTGTGTGGCCTGAGCTCTTTATACAGATGATAATACACTCGGGGTAAAGGCAGCGCTTCACTCAACAGGAAGTCATCAATGTTGGAGAGGAAAACATTGACTCTTTTTCTTTCGGTAAACAATAACAGCCAATAACACACAACCATTTCACCCCCAACCTGCGCGGGTCTATTGTTGACCTTTGACACACACAGCGCAGCATGGTGTTAACGCTTGTCCCGCCATACACATTACACTACAGGATATACAGTATATTTATAAACAGTATTTCAATTTCCAGTATATATCATCACACATTAAAACATTATTATTATTATTATTATTATTATTATTATCATCACGAATATTACTGTTTTATCGTTATTACTGTATTATTATTATTATTATTATTATTATTATTATTATTACTACTACTACAGGGTATTATATTATTATCATCATCATTATACTCACAGCATTACAAACCCACACGACACAACGTTCACACTCGGGACTCACATCACCTACCGTGTTTGACAAAAAATTTATTAATTCTTAAATTTTTCCGTCGCCAACAAAACTGTACAGACGGACGGAAGGAGCCAAGGTCGACCACCAACACAACAGTCACGGGAAGAAGTTGATATAATTATAATAATGTGTATATGACACTTGTCTTCATTTCTGTCCATTGTTGTTCATAACTGTTTAATGTGACAGACAATTGTGTTACTGTCAGTCTGGAAGATTGTTTTTCGTTGTTTTGATAATTATAATGATAATAATGATAATCTAACATATGATGAAATTGTTATCCATCGTACTCAAGAGGTTAAGCCATCGTAGTACTCAGGAGGTTAATATAAATAATACTCGGGCGTTAAACAAAATCATTGTCTGTTAACGATGATGGATAAATAAAATGTACGTTTTCATTACATCTTTTTAAGTCGGAAACATAAAACATTAAAAAACAATCAAAGTTAAAATGGCAGATAATCTGGGAGTTGCTCTCAACAAGCAGGTAATCCTCGCCTGATGACGGGCGCTCACACCTGAACACGTGCCCTCCCACCCACCTCTTCCCACCTACCTATTCCCCTCCATCCACCCAACCCCTTCCCACCCCAGGTCGTAAAAGGATTGGACTCCGCTTCGTATTATCGGGGAGCCTTATAAGTCTGACTGATTCATTCTAATCCAATCCGATTCCATCTAATCCGATGATCCGGGCACCATCCCAGCGGGCGGGCGGGCGTGAAGTAGGAAGGTAGAAGGGGAGAGGGGAGGAGGAAGGGGGAGGGAGGGGGAGGGGGCTAGAGGGTGGGCAAGGAGTGGGGCAAGGAGTGGGGCAGGCAGCGGAGCATGCAGGAGGGCAGTGAGTGAGGAGCGATGATACGGGGCGAGGGCCGGGGCGAGGGCCGGGTCGCAGGCCGGGTCGCAGGCCGGGTCGCGGGCCGGGGCAAGGGACGGGGCAAGGGACGGGGCGAGGGCCACGAGTAAGACCTGTGATAAAAACTCTCCTCAGCCAGCCTCTCACCACCCACCTCCCCGCCAATTCATATCTGTCGTGCCCGGAGTGAGGCGCTAACTGGTGGCACGTGTGGTGGTGGTAGTAAGGAAGGAGTGGTGGCAGGGGTAGTGTCGTGGTATTGGCAGGAGAAAGGCAAAGTTGTCGGTGGTGGCAGGATGGAAGCAGGATTGGTGGTGGCAGGAATGGATGCGTGGACGTAGGAAGAGTGAGAGAGACAGGATGGGGGGGAGAGGGGAAGTGGCAAGACGAAAAAGCACCCTCCCCCCCCCTCAAAAAAAAGAACAACGATGCGGTCAAACAAGCGACGGTAGTGGTGGTGGTAGTGGCAACAGTAATGGTGGCAGGAGTCCAGGCGCCACCTCAAACCACTCTCCATTATTTCCACCCTGCAACACAACACCTCTTGACTGACCCGCCCCCTCACCACATCCCTTCACCCCTTACCACGTCCCCCATCCCTCACCAAGTCCCTCACCTTCACTAAGTCCCTGAACCTTCAAGTCCCACCTACCCATCACCACTAACCAGGCCCACACAACGACTCACCAACATAAAAATAAAAATAAGAAAAATAAAATAATAAATCCCCCCGCCCGCCCTCAACCTCTCTCTCTCTCTCTCTCTCTCTCTCTCTCTTCTCCTTTACCTTCTTATCTCCCGTCGAATAAAACAGATCGTCCCGCGCCGTCCTGAAAAGACGACGCGTTTTTCCTCTCAACCACCGCCCAAAACACCAGAAAGATCTCGTGCATGTTTTGTGTGTGTGTGTGTGTGTGTGTGTGTGTGTGTGTGTGTGTGTGTGTGTGTGTGTGTGTGCCGGCTTGATTCTCTTCTCTCTCCTCCTCGCAATGAAGACACATTTGAGTAAGAGCAAAGTTTACTTCCTGTGACTCCTCCTCCTCCTCCTAACAGGTCTCCTCCTCTTCAGGCAGTGGGACGGAGGCTGGGGAAAAGGAGGAAAGGAAGAGGGGATAAGAGGAAGAGGGTAGTAAGGAGGAAGAAGGGAAGGAGGGGAGGAAGAAAGGAGGAAGGGGAGGAAGAAGGGAAGGAGGGGAGGAAGAAGGGGAGGGGAGGAAGAAGGGAAGGGAGGAGAAAAAGGCAAGGGAGAGGAGGAAGAAGGGAAGGGAGGAGAAAAGGAAGGAGGAGAGGAAGAAGGAAGGAGGAGAAGAAGGGAAAGGAGGGAAGGAAGAAGGGAAGGAAGAAGGAAGGAGGGAAAGGAAGGGAGGAAGAAGGAAAGGAGGGGAGGAAGAAGGGAAGAGGAAGGAGGAGGAAGAAGGAAAGAAGGGAGGAAGGGAAGGGAGGGGAGGAAGAAGGGGAAGGAGGGGAGGAAGAAGGGAAAAGAAGGGAGGAAGAAGGGAAAGGAGGGGAGGAAGAAGGGAAAGGAGGGGAGGAAGAAGGGAAAGGAGGGGAGGAAGAAGGGAGAAGAGGAAGACGTAAAGAGGAAGATCAGAGTGGAGGAAATGTGATACTAACGACCTGGAAAAAATGTAAGGAGAGAAACCCCACAAAAACAACGATAGAAAACATACAGGTAAGATCAAATGGCATCACCTTACCTCACCTGAGCAGGCCAGCAGCACCCCGCTACACCCATACTGCCCTACATACCTGCAAAGAATAAGAAAACATTAGCAATCATTCTCGCACGAACAAATACACATAAACAAATATAATAGTTACAGTTGGTTGATCGATTGATTAATGATACTGACTGACTCTACCAGATATGATTTAAAGGTCTTAATTGTCCCACGGCCTCAGTGTTAGAACAGGAAGTGGCAGCAGTACCTGGAAAAAATATGCCATATTCAGTAGTCACACTGGACTAACACCCTTCTCGCCTCGGACCTATAAGGCAGCATCCAACCCGAGCCACAGGAGTGAGAGGCAAGTGGGCTACCGACTGGATCACAATTTTTTTTTTTACACGTGCATGACTCATCAACTGTGTCTCTGTTCCAGCAGGTAGTCAAATGAGCTCGTGTGTGCAGACCAAACCATCCAAGAGTTGACTGAATCCTCGCAAGCAGTAAAAAAAAAAAATAATTTTCTACCTGAGCTGTTTCACCGTCTTTACTGGGTAATGTTTGCACGCATCAATAATTCCAGTGGAGGGAGCAAGTGCTTTTGAGAAGCGTCAATACCTGCTTACTGTCTTGGGTGTAAATGCTCTCGTGGCTCGCTCCATCATTTACCTCAGTAAGGGCGGCGGTGTGGCCACCAACAGTGAGCCAACCACTTCCAGGCATCTCTTGAGGGAGAGCTGACAAGACGGCGGCGCTGGAGGAGGAGGGAGGATGAAGCAGGAGGAAGATGATGGTACAAGAGGTGGAGGTGGCAAGAACAATGCAGTGATGGTGGAGGGCGAGTATGCGGAAGTGCAGAGAGAGAGAGAAAGATATAGAGAATTATCCAACAATGACGATAATGCTGGATAATTACACAGCGAGACAAGTGCGTGACGGGCGAAGAACGGCCAGTCAGAGGGCGAGGACCACCGTCTGTGTTGGACGCCGGCCACGTGCAGTCAGAAAGTTGTTTGACCACACTCAGCATCTATCAAAGTCAACATCACAAGCTTCATAAAACACAAGAGGGACCAACAAAACCAAGACACTCGATATGATTGTTGTCCAACGCAAAAGGAGTCACATTAAGAACGATTACCAATTATTGTTGTGTGTGTGTGTGTGACAGTAGAGTGGGACCCTCCTGTAATACGAGTGACCAGACTCCGTCACTCAAACACAAATATAACCACAATAATAACCCCAGCAGGGACAAAGCACCAGGCTGTCACTCAAGGTCCTCAGTTATCAAGTAAGAGCCACAGCTGTCCTCTGAGGGCGTCTGTAAAGATCTAATTTCTATCAAACAAACTTAAGCCAGGGAATACTCATCGTCATAAACAGGCTGTAAAAAATATTCAGGTAAATTTCGTTTGATGTTTTTATTGCCAATTAACGTCTAACTGCCGGGTGTAAATTACTCCCTTTACACTTAGGTAAAAACTAAACACTGCCAAGTTCAACATACATCAGATATGAATGCCGTGCGTCACTGTCACGAGCCCAACAACAGCTGGACGGCAGAGGTACACTCCACCTGGCCACACAGTCACATCCTCCACATTCTATGACGAGCTGCACCAGTGAGCGAGACAAGTGGTCTGCTGGGTGCATACCTCCTCCTTATACGGTGACACACGTGGGGAGGACAGCACTTGATCACACATAATGCTTGGGAACTTTACTTAGTTTAACAACTTTACTGACAAGACTGAAGTACAATTTTGCCTAACTTAAGTAGTTCAGTCAAGTCTTGGCACTGAGGCAGGGCGGAGGTTCATAAATATGAGATGTCTTCACTAATTACAACACTGGTTACACTGAGTGTTCCGGTATGGGTACAGTCTCACTACCTTGTCAGATGTGCCTGTATCCTAGCAACGACTATATCACATTGTCTGGTTGCGACTGTTACAATAACAACAATAATAACACTAACAAATCAAAATGAAGGAAGAGGTGCAACAACAACAATCAATAATAACAACAAGTCACAAACGAGGAAAAATAATGCAAATGGAGAAGAGAAAAGCAAACTAAACGTGATGTAAATAATGTATTCAGATGTTAACGGCGGAGTTGCCTCGGTGTTTGATCCTCCTTGGTGCCCTCCTCCACGCGGGTGAGAGGAGCCAAGTGCCAACTAACAGGGACTGGCAAACCTCTCCACGTCTTCCCCTCTCCTGTTTTTACCTTTTACGTCTTCTCCTTCAACAAACATGAACTCCTCTTAACCCCCCCCGTCGGTTTAAGGCAAAATACCCCAGACAGAAAGTGGCGAGGAGCAGTGAGCGAGTGGCAAGAAACCACTTCCATCTTGAGCTAACAAGTTACCACCCGTGCCACCATAAACCACGTGTAGATCAAATTTCTCCTTTACAACAACACACCGGGGCAAGAGAGGCAGGTGATGTACGATAACAGCCAAGTGGCCTGCTGGTGTGGCTGACGTATGATACTGCGCGGCCGTCAGCTGGGAGATGCAGGTCTCCCCCACGGCAGGAGGAGGAGGAGGAAGAGGGGGGGGTCTTCAGAAGAGTATTAAGTAATAAATCAGGTAGTCGTGACAGGCGCCGCCCCGCGCTCTGTCATCACGACGGCAAACTGTCGGGGCAGTGACGGGCAGCCACAAGAAGAGGAAGGCTCTCCGCGGCCTGACGTTTACTGCCCCGCTCCTGCCCAATTACACTCTCACAGATGGACGAGAGGGTGAAGGGAACGCCGCTACAGCTCCATCCCCGCTCTAAGCCGCCAACATCTTAATGTATACACTGTTTTATTACACGAGAACGTGACGTGAAATGAAACAGTAGGAAGTAGTAATTCTCTCACCCTCCTTCACTGCACTGGTGCCTGTGTGTAGTTAACAGCTTACAACGCAGAGAAAACTACTTAAAGGTTCGGCAAAATATTCAAACCTTTCTCTTCCCGACGTTCCTCTCCCGTGTTCATCGCCACAAGCAGCCAGAGACACCCTCAGCCGGTCACATATGTCACCCTCTCACCCTCGTTTCCTTCAGCCTCTTCCCGCCCTCTGAACCTCTCCATTTAATTTAAGTTCAGTCAGGTCCTCCAGCACCTTACTCTTGTTAAATGTTCTTCCCATCCACGTCTCCATCACCACGAGTATCACCAGACACCCTCGTCTTGTCATATATGTCACCTTCCTCACCGCCTCCCTCCACTCTCCCCATCTGGCCGCCGTGTGAACCACTGCCCCTCCTACACCCCCTGCTGGCCCTCTTCTACCCTGCCACTCGACCCTCAGCGGAGTCACCTCTGGCCAGGCTCTACCACCCAATCACTTTTTCCTAATCATATTTCCTGCCCCTTCTCTTGCTTCACTTTGCACTGTCCTCCTCTTACGCTTAAAGTTGTTGTGACTTCAAATTTTATCATCCTATATTTTATTCATCTCCCTCTTATATATATATATATATATATATATATATATATATATATATATATATATATATATATATATATATACACACACACACACACACACACACACACACACACACACACACACACACACACACATATACATACACACACACACACACACACACACACGCGCGCGCAGGAGGAGAGGGGGATGAATAAATCTCGGAATCTAGGAGGATAAAATTTGAAGAGTCGACACATTCTTCAACAAGTTTCTATATTCTTCGTCAGGCTCAGAATAAGTTTATCTACACTACACAATCACCACATAATGCTTACGTGAGTGCGTGTGCGTTTATATAAGCTAGTATACCTGTGCTTGCCTAGGTGTAGGTGTACACGTGTACCCAGACAATTGAGAATCATCACAGGCGCCTCCACCACCAAGGCCTTACCCCCCAGCCACTACCCTCATAGTGACCAATTCTCAATCAATACAACATCCAGAGTCGATCACACAATTTACTCCCCGCCGGCAGAGTCAACACACAAAACGCAGACTTATGAACCATCGCCCTGTATAACACAAGTGGGAGACGTCATACGGTATCGACCAACCACACCGAGGCCGCTCCACAACCACATCTGGTTCACTATTCACGCTGTCCAATGTTACATTTACACTTTATAAAATATTCAATCAAACTTGTGCGGACTGCGAAACAAGAATTTCCAATGTAAATATAATAAAACAAATTACAAAGAATTATACCATGTTATTCTTGGCTGAGTAAATATAAACTATGACCAAAATTGACAACAATACTCCACCCTGTCATGAAGGAATACCTATCTGAAGGCTGTAAATGTAATCAATCAATCTCTCTCTCTCTCTCTCTCTCTCTCTCTCTCTCTCTCACCATTCCTCGAAAATCTAATCGACTCCGAATTAGTGACTCAGAAGCGTTATGTTCCTCCTTTTAACACCACGACCCTACACCACCCCCCCCTCCATACCCAATCCTTTCCTTCCTCCCTCACACCGTCTTCCCTTCCTCCTTTATGCCTTCCCTTCCTCTTTTATGCCTTCCCTTCCTTTACTTCCCACATTCCTTCCTCTCCCACTCTTTCCTTCCCTCCCCCACTCCTTCCTTTCCTCCCCATTCCTCCATTTCCTCCCCATTCTTCCCTTTCCTCCCTCACCCCCCATCCCTCCGGCCGGCCAAATATCTTCATTCCACTGACAGGCGGGAAAAAAAGGCCGTGGAAGGAGGCGGGTCTGGCGGTGCACTCATTATTTGCCGGCCTTCCGCCTCCTTAGCTCCCGTAAAACCCAATCCGGGGTAACAAGGGTCAGTCAGCCCGCCCTACTCACCATCCTCCTCTTTCTCTCCCTTACCATCCTTATCCTCACCTCCTGACTCCTTATCTCCAGCCACACACCTCATCTTCACTACTTCCTCACCACCCTCCCCTCGCTATCAACCTCACTCCTCTCTCTTGCCCTCATTCATTCCCCTCGACTCTCCTTCACTCCCCTTACTCATTCATTCCTCTCTCTCCCCTCATCCATTCCACTTAAGGAGAGAGGGTGAGTGAGGAGAAAAGAGGGAGAGTGAGGAGGGAATGAAAGAAGAATGGAGGGGGAATGAAATAATAATGGACGAAGAGAGAGGGGAGTGGAAGAGAAGTGAATGGAGTGTGATAGGAAGGAAGGAAGGAAGGAAGGAAGGAAGGAAGGAGACTAAGGGAATGGCAAGGAGGGATTAGGGAATTGAGGAAGGAGGAAGACAAGGAAATGGAGGAGAGAGGTGGAGTGAGAGGGATGAGGGGAAGAGAGAGGAGATAATAATAAAAAAAAATGACAAGAGTGAATGAGTGAAGGGGAAGAACAAAGAAAGAGTGATGAGAGTGGACGAGGAGAAATGAAGAGACAATGAATCTCTCTCTCTTTCTTTTCATCTTCTATCCCTGTCACTCACCCTCTTCCTCTCCTCTCCTCTCTTCTCCTCACCGTTCCCCTGTACACACACGCACACATATATCCACACACAAACACACGCATAAATACCCCCACTCACACACATACACCCCCACACAAACTCACCCACACACATACCCCGTCCCACCCACACAAACACACAGTGGACTCAGTAGCTGTAGTAATGTGGCGAAGTGGGGAAAAAAGGACTTAAAATAAACCAAGACGAATGGAAAGAAAAGAAACAAGTAAAGATAACTAATGAGGAGGAAGAAGAAGAGGGGAAAAAAGGAGACTACTAAAATACGGAACCTTGATGAAAAGAAGATAAACAAGGGAGGAAATAAATGCCAGAGAGAATAATGCCAAACGCAGAGAGGGCGAGAGAAAAGCCGAGAAATTACCGACAAAGGAGGAAAATAAGAAAACATGATGAAATTAAAAGTAAATAAGAGAAAAACAGAAGAACAATGAATAAACACGAAGAAAAGAATGGGGGAGAGGGAAAATATGAACAAAGGATAAGTAGATGGAAAACAGAAGAAAATACTTATGTAAAGACAGACGGAAAGGGAAGAGAGAGAGAGAGAGATAGATGACGACAAAAATAGGGAGAGAAAATTAGAATTCAGGATTTACCAAGAAAATTTAAAGCTGATGAGAAAGAGAAAGAGAGAGAGAGAGAGAGAGAGAGAGAGAGAGAGAGAGAGAGAGAGAGAGAGAAGAGAGAGAGAGAGAGAGAGAGAGAGAGAGAGAGAGAGAGAGAGAGAGAGAGAGAGAGAGAGAGAGAAGAGGGGGGAAGAGAAGTAGGACTCCAGGAATTACAGAGAAATACTTGATAAAATGGAACGACCAAACTCAAACAGATTAGTCAAAAGGAGACAAAAAAAACGGAAGCTAAAGAGGGAAGAGCAAAGCAGAATAATGAAAGCAGGAGGGAAGCAACGTTGATGTAGATTAGGAGAGAGAGAGAGAGAGAGAGAGAGAGAGAGAGAGGAGAAAAAATAAGAGTGAGGAAAATAACAGAGAAGTGAGAAGGGCGGGAGAGGAAACACGAGAGGAAGTGTTGGGTGAACTAGATTATTAAGGTGAGGGACACACCAGAGAGGAACAACAAAGAACTGTGTAAGCAAAAGTAAACAAAAAAAAAAGAAAAAAAGAAATATCGATATATATATACAAGCAACAAGTACAAATAATACTATGATAATGATATATTATAAAATACAAAATAATAATAGTACTAATAATATTAATAATAATAATAATAATAATAAAAAAGAACAACGATAATAATAATAATAATAATAATAATAATAATAAAACAACATGGACAAGTAAACATTAAAACAAAAACACAAAGAAACAAAACGAAAACAAAACACAAAAGAACACAAGACACAGAGTAAAAAAAAACCACATGAGGTGTGAGAGTAATGGGGGGGAGGGGGAGGTGAGAAGGCTCCTTAGGGGGTTCCGTCCACTGAGAGAGAGAGAGAGAGAGAGAGAGAGAGAGAGAGAGAGGCGAGAGAGAGAGAGAGAGAGAGAGAGAGAGAGAGAGAGAGAGAGAGAGAGAGAGAGAGAGAGAGAGCGAGAGAGCGAGAGAGAGAGAGAGAGAGAGAGAGAGAGAGAGAGAGAGAGAGAGAGAGAGAGAGAGAGAGAGAGAGAGAGAGAGAGACCCCCCCACACACACAAACAGTATTACCTCACCAATCTTTTTACATGTAAACGGAAACGTCAAGAATTTATTTACAAGTTGGCCACCTTCTCCTCCTTGCTGCCAGGCCAACTTTAAGATGAAGTTGTGCGTAAATATATATATACTCTCCTGCAGCCGCCTCCTTCCTCGGCCCTCATCATCTCCCCTTCCACGTCTTCTCAGGCCCTTTCTCTCCTCCTTCCTCTTCCATCCTTTCCCAACATCTCTCTTCTTCCTCCTTCCCTTTACCAGCATCTCTCTCCCTCATTATCTCCTCCTCGCACCCCCAGATTCTCTCCTCTTCCTCCATCACCATCCCTTCTCCTCTTTATTCTCCGGCATCTCTCCTCCTCCTCCCCCTTCACAATATCTCCAGCCTCATGATCCCTCCCCCTTCCTTCTCCTCCTCCTCGTCGAGTATCCTTCCTGCTCCTCCATTATCATCTTTCTCTTCCCCCTCCTCCTCTTCCTCGTTCAGTATCCCTATCCCTCCCCCTCTAGTTTCTTATCATCCACTCTTCTTCCTCATTCAGTATTCCTCTTCCCTTCCTCCCCCATCACTCTCCTCCTCGCCCTCTTCACCGCCTCTTCCTAGCCAATATCCCTCCCTCCTCCTCTTCCTCACCAATGTCCCTCCTGCTCCTCTTCCTCGCCAATGTCCTCCTGCTCCTCTTCCTCAATATCCTCCTGCTCCTCTTCCAGCATATCCTCCTCCTCCTCCTCTTCCTTGCCAGTATCCTCCTGCTCCTCTTCCTCGCCAATATCTCCCTCTTCCTCGCCAGTATCCCTCCTCCTCTTCCTTGCCAGTATCCCTCCTCCTCTGGGGTGAATCTTGGCGTGTTATGTAGTGTTTTTATTGGCCGTCGGGGCGGAAGATAAATAATATGGAGGCTCAAACTTTTACAATATAAGGACTAGTTGGGAGGACCACAGGAGAAGAGGCGGTGAAGAGGGCGAGGAGGGGGTGAGGAGAGGGGTGGGAGAAGAAGGGGTGGGGGAAGAGAGGGGTGGGGGAGGAGAGGGTGTGGGGGGAAGAGAGGGGTGGGGGGAAGAGAGGGGGGGGGAAAGAGGTGGGGAGGAGAGGGGGTGGGGGGGAGGAGAGGGTGGGGAAGAGAGGGGTGAGGAGAGGGTGGGGGAAGAAGGGGTGGGGAAGGAGAGGGGTGGGGAAGGAGAGGGGTGGGGGGGGAGAGGGGGGAAGAGAGGGGTGAGGGAGGGGGGGAGGAGAGGGGTGGGGGAGGAGAGGGGTGGGGGAGGAGAGGGGTGGGGAAGGGGTGGGGGAGAGGGGTGGGGGAAGAGAGGGGTGGGGGAAGAGAGGGGTGAGGAGAGGGGTGGGGAGGAGGTGGGTGGAAGAGGAGAGGGGTGGGTGAGGAGAGGGGTGGGGTGAGGAGGAGGGGGGAGGGGGGAGAGGGGTGGGGGAGGAGAGGGGTGGGGGAGGAGAGGGGTGGGGGAAGTAGGGGTGGGGGGAGGAGAGGGTGAGGGGAGAAGGAGGTAAGAGGGATGGGGGAAGAGAAGTTAGGCTCGAAGATATGGGAAGAGTGGAGAAAGAGGAAGAGAAGAGGGGAAGGAAAAAAGAGAAAGGGGGAAGAAAGGGAGAAAGAAAAGGAGAGGGGAAGGGAAGAAAACAAGAGAAAAGAGGGGAAGGAATGAAGAGAGGTGAGGGAAGAAGGAAGAGAGAAAAGCAGAAGGAAAGAAGAGAGAAGAGGAGAGGGTACAACAGGGAAGAGATGAAGGGTGTGTGTGTGTGTGTAGAAGACCCACAACACACCACCATCCTATAACATAAACACCTAACATAAGGTGGTGGTGTAAGGCCGCCTGGGATGAGAAACGGTCAGATTCTGTCACCAAAACGAGGACTTGTTGACACCAACACCATAGTTAATATCTGATCATATTTTGTGAATAGTTACTGTATAAATAGTGTTTTGGCGGACGGACGGACGGGTGGATGGGCACGAAGATGGATGGATGAATGGACACGAGGGGGACGGATGGATGGAGGAGCGTGGTAAAAGAATACATCAAGGTGTAGAGAGATACACCACCAGCTGCTGGGGTGGACGGAGGAGCCTCGGGTGGTCGCCAGGTGAACTCCAGGTGAAAACTATGACAAAGACGAGAGACCAAATGCCACCTAATGCTAAGTGTCGAATTTTATCCCAGAGTATCTGTAGGGGGATAATTTCAATTGTCTGGTAAGGGAAGGGGGAAGGGGGGTAGAGAGAGAGGAGGAATGAGGGATAGAGGGGGGGAATGGGAAAGGTAAGGAGGGGAGAAAGGGGGAAGGGGTAGAGTTTTGTCCAAGGAGCGAAAGAGCCCAAGCGTCCCCAAGGTCACGGAGGGAGGGATCAACAGCCACCCAACCCACCTATCACGTGATGCACCGCCACCTCCTCCTCCTCTATTTACTTGCCCCCGCCGCCTCGCACCGCTACATCACCCACACCACCACATCCCCAACACACCACCACCATCCCCAACACACCACCATCCCCAACACTCCACCATCCCCAACACTCCACCACCATCCCCAACACACCACCACCACCACCATCCCAACACACCACCACCATCCCCAACACACCACCAACCCCAGCACAACACCACCACACCATCACCATCCCCAACACACCACCACCATCCCCAACACACCACCACCATCCCCAACACTCCACCATTCCCAACACACCACCATCCCCAACACTCCACCATCCCCAACACTCCACCCACCATCAACCCCAACACACCACCACCATCCCCAACACACCACCACCATCCCCAACACACCACCACCATCCCCAACACTCCACCACCATCCCAACACTCCACCACCATCCCCAACACTCCACCACCATCCCCAACACACCACCACCATCCCAAAACACCACCACCACCAACAACACACCACCACCATCCCCAACACACTACCATCCCCACCACACCACACCACCCCCAACACACCACCACCACCCCCAACACACCACCACCACCACCAACAACACACCACCGCCATCCCCAACACACCACCACCACCACCCCCAACACACCACCACCACCACCCCCAACACACCACCACCATCCCAACACACCACCACCATCCCCAACACACCACCACCACCACCCCCAACACACCACCATTCACAAGGCAAATGTTACGGTATTTGGCAGAGAGAATGGACGGGGACACCAACGCCGCCATAAATCATAATAAAAAAATCATGTTCTCAACAGACGAGCCTTCCTTCACGACCTGACTGACAACAACAAGAGGGTTTCGTCGTGAGAGCTTTTTATTTACTGTATTTCATGGCAGTAAGTTCGGATTACCTTTCAGATTAGCCTCGCAGCTTAAGATTAACCATGCTAACGCCAACCTAAGCTATGCCATCATAACCTAACCCAACTTAACCCATCACAACTTATTTCACCTTAATATTAAATGCCCTCACGCTAACCTAACCTAACCATTCCAGGTAGCTTTAGGAAGTTTAGGGTGTTTAATCATCAGGTGAAATAAGACTGGGGGGATGGGGGAGGGGGGCGAATCTACAGGTGATCCATAATCTTCATATTACTTCATGACAGTAAATTATATTAACAGCATTATTGACAGTATTTCATGACAGTAAGTTGTGGCGTTAAGAATTCACAACTTTCTTCGAATTTTCAAATATTTCATAACAGGAAAATTTGACGTAATTCATTTTCAAAGAATTTCAAGTTCTCTAAGAAAATAACAACGATATGTTTGTTTTAACGAGGGTGAATGGTGGTCTAGTTATTGAGTTGATTCCCACTAGAAAAACAATTCCCTCACCGATAAAAATTAAATATTTCAGTGAAGTCAAAAGAGATCTTGTAGGGAACATGACTGCAACACCCAATCAAAAACATCACTCGAGCTTCAAAATGTGTATTAACACGAGACCTCCAAGAGAACGAGATCAATTGAAACCTCCAAGAGAACGAGAACAATCGAGACCTCCAAGAGAACGAGAACAATTGAAACCTCCAAGAGAACGTTAACAGTCGAAACCTTCAGGAGAACCTTAACAGTCGAGACCTCCAAGAGAACGAAGAACAGTCGAGACCTGCAAGAGAACAACAGCAAAACAATCCAATACACACACAGGAGGGCGAGCCAACACCCCCTCAAGGACTGGAGCAGAGGAGTTAAGAAACGTATTCATGGTTCAACACACAGCAGCGGCAACACTCACTCTCCCAGGGTAAATAGCCACAACACGTCCAGAATTTAGGGGCAACCAGATGGTACACTGAAGCCAGACGATACACCAAGACGGTACACTGAAGCCAGACGATACACCAAGACGGTACACTGAGGCCAGACTACACCAAGACGGTACACTGAGGCCAGACGGCACACCAAGACGGTACACTGAGACCAAAGACCAAACGGTACAAAGAGACCAGACGGTATACATTGAAACCAGAGACCTGATGGTACAATGAAACCGAACGGCACAGCAACGGGGGCATTATCAAGCAAGTCAAGTCTTCTTAAGAGTTGCTGGAAATTCGCTCAAGACTCTGGCTGAACCTCCCAGAGACCTTGCTGGAAAGCGTCCAAGACAATAAGACGATAACAGAGACAAAGACTAGACTACGTACAGAGAAGCAGCTGGAACACTGTCAAGACTTGTAGAGCAGCTGGAACACTGTCAAGACTTGTAGAGCAGCTGGAACACTGTCAAGACTTGTAGAGCAGCTGGAACAGTCAAGACTTGTAGAGCAGAACACTGACAAGACTTGTAGAGCAGCTTGAACAGTCAAGACTTGTAGAGCAGCTGGAACACTATCAAGACTTGTAGAGCAGCTGGAACACTGTCAAGACTTGTAGAGCAGCTGGAACACTGTCAAGACTTGTAGAGCAGCTGGAACACTGACAAGACTTGTAGAGCAGCTGGAACACTGTCAAGACTTGTAGAGCAGCTGGAACACTGACAAGACCAAGACTTGTAGAGCAGCTGGAACACTGACAAGACTTGTAGAGCAGCTGGAACACTGTCAAGACTTGTAGAGCAGCTGGAACACTGACAAGACTTGTAGAGCAGCTGGAAATTAATTTGACAAGACTATAGTAGAGCAGCTGAACACTGTCAAGACTTGTAGAGCAGCTGGAATACTGCCAAGACTTGTAGAGCAGCTGGAACACTGTCAAGACTATAGTAGAGCAGCTGGAACAGTGTCAAGACTATAGTAGAGCAGCTGGAACACTGTCAAGACTTGTAGAGCAGCTGGAACACTGTCAAGACTATAGCAGAGCAGGTGGAACACACTCAAGACTATAGTAGAGCAGCTGGAACAGTGTCAAGACTATAGTAGAGCAGCTGGAACACTGTCAAGACTTGTAGAGCAGCTGGAACACTGTCAAGACTATAGCAGAGCAGGTGGAACACACTCAAGACTATAATAGAGCAGCTGGAACACGGTCAAGACTAAAGAGGATCAGCTGGAACAGAGTTGAAAGACACTTGTAGAGCAGCTGGAACTAGACTACAGCAGCTGACACACAGACCAGCCTCAGGAAAAACTGAGACGCTCGACTAATGGCAGCTTCCTGGAGACGTGGGGACAACTGCACGACAAAGTAAGCGTCAAGATGGAATCGGCGGCGGCAGCGACGTCTCAAAAAGGATTAGAATGATCGTCGGGCGAAGAGGAGAGCGACGTTAAGAAGATGGAGGAGGAGAAGAAGAAGACGATGGAGGAGGATGAGGAGGAGGAGCAGGGCGATGGCGATAGCAAGGCGATGGAGAAGAAGAAGAAGAAGAAGAAGAAGAAGAAGAAGAAGAAGAAGAAGAAGGACGAGAACAAGACACGAGAGAGAGAGAGAGAGAGAGTAAAGAAGAGGTAAGAAGAGTAAAAAAGAGAGACAGGGTGGATAGTGAAGAGAAATGGGGGCACGAAGTAAAAAGGCAAGGCAATGAAGAGGGAGAAGACAGAGAGGGGGAAGGGTTAAGAAAGGGCAAAAAGAGAGGGGGGCGGCAGGGGAGAGAGGGAGAAGCAGGGGAGAGAGGGAGGAGCAGGGGAGAGAGGGAGGAGCAGGGGAGAGAGAGAGGAGCAGGAGAGAGAGAGGAGCAGGGGAGAGAGGGAGGAGCAGGGGAAGAAGAGGTGGAGAAGAAAGGGAGGTACAGTGAGGCAGGGGAGAGAGGCAAGAGTCACTGGAACAGTGTTGTGTATCAAAGCGTCCCCGACCATCCGGCTGAGCCACAAGTAATAGCCTCTTACAGCTGGCCCACCCGAGATAACTCACTCCTTGACACCTATCATTATCCACCGTCGCTACTGGCACCGTCCTACAACACCAGTGGCTCCTCACACCCTCCTACCATCTACCAGGGCTCCCCACACCCTCCTACCCTCTCCAACCCTCCTCACCATCTACCACTGCAGGCTCCCCAGCACCCTCCCTCCTACCATCCACAGGGGCTCTGCCCAGCACCCTCCTACTCTACCAGGGCTCCCCACACCCTCCTACCATCTACCAGGGCTCCCCACACCCTCCTACCATCTACCAGGGCTCCCCAGCACCCTCCTACCATCTACCAGTGGCTCCCCACACCCTCCTACCATCTACCAGGGCTCCCCACACCCTCCTACCATCTACCATGGCTCCACAGCTCTCCAGTACCTGCCTGCTGTCCACCAGAGTTCCCAACACTCACCAGCTGTCTCCCACACTCTCATCATCATCCTTGAACCCACCAACATCTAACTTTAATTTATACCGGCGGTACCTTTTATCTCCAACTCCCACATTAGTACACGAGACGGTGATGCTGACAGACAGGCGTCCCTCCCTCCTACCATTATCATTATCTTCTTCCTTAAATCTGCAAACATCTTAATTATCTCTGCTCGTCATCTTACATTTATGCTAGTTTTTAGTTCTGGTTTACCATACGAAGACCTACTGACGGCTTAGTTATGTGGGCTTGTGTTTGTTTTTTTGTTCGTATTATTTTCTCCCAGTTAATTCTTAACACGCCAGGATGACTTCACAGCAAATACCCTCAATGAAGTTTTACCAAGGTGTTATGGTGGGTTTAGAGCTTAACCAACGGCACGGTGTAAAAAAGCAACCATGAGAAAGACTGAAAAATCATATTGCAGTAACTTTCAAAATCTGAAGAAATTCAATAACAGTACTTTGCTCAATAACAATATTAAGGATTATGAGAAAATCTGCCACGGTATTTTTTTTGTGTGTGAATCCCTTCAGTTCCTGTGGTTGAGTGTTTAGTCGTGCTCAGGTCAACCCGATATCTTCCCCTCCCAGCACAGTTCTCCCTCCCTCCCTCCCTCCTACCCTGTATCCCGAGGGCAACAAGAAAACCAATAGACGGCAACCGGAAGTTTAACCGCGACATCCAATAAACACCAGCGAGATACTACCTACCCCTACCCTTCCCTTCCCAATCTCCCAGGTGTTGCTGCTGCCCGACACCACCCCAGAGCAGAGTGCATGTGATTGTAAATGTGTGTTTGTGTGTACGGATGCTTCCGCGAGTGTACGTGTGAACGGGGCACGTGTGTGTGAGTGTACGTGTGAGCCGACGCGTGCGTGTGAATGTACTGCACATGTGTACGCGCTTGCGTGTGAGTGCAAGCGTATGCGGAGGGAAAGGACAGGGAGGGAGGGGTAGGGAGATAACAGCGAGGAGATGCAGGGTACAGGGAATTGATCAGCCACAGAACCAGATTATGAGGAGGTCGATAATGTAGGGGGCGGGGGTGATGATTACCTGGAGCAACACGTAGGGAAGCATCCTGGGGTGGCACTGAACATACGTCTTACAGCAGTGCACTGTGAGGACCTCCAGTATGGGACTCAGTTAGACAGAAACAATGTTAGCAAGGCTACAGTGGCGGAGGGTGGGCCCTGGGGAGGGGATTAATGTATAGATATTGTCAGTAACATGAGAGGCAGCTAAGTAGGGAAGGGAGTGAAGGGGAGCAGGGGGGTCGGTGGAAGGAGGAGGAGGAAGGAGAGAGGGTAGGGGATAGGGTGGATGTAAGCCAGGGTGTCGGGCAGACCTTCCAAGTTCCCACGGTGTCTGTCGTCCAACACCCACGTGAGGAACCACAACCGGCCCCGTCACGCGACACTCCTCCCTCCTACACGGTGCTACTGGTGTGTCTACACGCTACTGCGGCTACCTCCTTCCCAACTCTCTCCCTAACCATAAAATAAAAGTAATAAACGTTGCAATAATAAAAAATAACACATAATAGCATGCGGCAGAGTATAAACCGGGCGTCACATGCGCCGCACGGACAATCAACGTAATTTGTATGAGCGCGGAGCAAACAAGAGGGCGTGTGGGGAGTGGTGGAGCGTGAGTTATTGTCCGCACCACCTGCAACACCCCCACCACCCTCTCATCACCCCCTACCTATCCCCTCACCTGACACTCATGTACCGTAGACTATACTTCTACCCTTTCCTTCCCCCACTCCCCTCTCACCTGACATCCGTGTGGATTATTATTCTACCCTTTCCTCTGCCACTCCCCTCTCATGACCCCTATCCGTCTCACCAGACATTCGTGTGGACTATTGGTCTGCCTCGTCCTCCCCCACTCCACCCCTGCCACTCTTCACCCCCTCTCACCTGACATCCGTGTGAACTATACCTCCTACCCCTTCCTCCCCACTCCATGCACCCTTCATGACACGAACCCCTAACCCCTCTCACATAACACGCCCGGGTCTTATATTTCCACTCTCCTTCACGTCTCTCAGTACCTACTCAGACACCCTCAACCAGAAGCCAACTAATCCCAACCAGAGGATAACTACCCCCCATCCACCCCACCTCCCAGTGATATGACCCTCTCACTAAATACCTAATCGTTCCCTCAACAACCACAGGTAGGAAAACACCACTTCCAGGATGGCAACAAAGTCAAACAACTCTTCATACAATTCCAAATTTCCTTACACACGTACGGACACAGACAGACAGACAGGCAGACAGACAGAGACACACACACACAAACACACACATGTACACACGTGAACTATAAGGTAGCCACATACAATTAAGGCTTGACAAATCCCAGTCATTAGTTGCTCGCTCAGCGTAAGTGCCCCGGACAGCTTAACTAACTTGCCTCCGTAATAATACCCCCCAGTCATGAGAGAAAAAATATGTTTCCGGTTACGAGCCGTCAGTAGCTGTCTGCAGTGAGGAAGAATATCTCCGCTTATAAATCTTCCTCTACACCGCGCGGTAAAATGTTCTTGACTTTTATATTTGCTTCAGCTAAATAAAAAACAAAAGTACGAATTAATAGAATCTCAGGCATTAGTCAAAGACAAATAGAACCTCAACGAACACTTCCTGAGGATTATCTTATTTTACTCTGATGGTTTAATGTACAACATTCATCTTTGTTTGTATATAATTCAGGCCAAAATGTAGCAGAGACGTGTAAGAGGCAGGGGCGAGCGACACTGCCCCGGCCATCTCCCTGGAGAGTAACACGAGGAGTGGCATTCATCACCGTCCATGTATCAATTGGTGGTCGTAAATAAGACGGTGGACGAGTCTCCCCGCCTCACTGGCCACAACACCCACAATCAACCACAGGCGGCACCGACACCACCACCGTCAGCCTCCCCATCATGAACTGTGTGTCGACAAGTATATATTCCAGTGGCTACCTTGTAACTCAAAGCAATTTATGCACTGCTGTACCCAAATACTGGAGGTAGAGAAATGAGGTGAGGGGGTAGAGAAGAATGTGCGTTATGAGAAAAGAGAATAAAGGGGAATTGACGAGGATACAAGTGAATATGAAGTGATGGAAAGAGAAAATAAATGCTGAAAAGCAAAGCACTAAGCTATTGAAGCACCAGTCAGCTTGCATCAGCTGAAGCTCTCCTCCGCCATCAGGAGCACCAGCAGTTGCAGCATCTGGCCGTGTGTGAGGAAGACCTGCCTGTTGCATCACCAAGGAAGAGAGGGACAAAGGACACGGCAGCAGGGCCAGGAAGGACCAACAGAATGGAGGGGAAGAGAAAAACGGGAAGGTACGAGGAAGACGTTAAAAGCCGAGAGTAAGTCTGATGAAAAGGGAAGGAAGGAAGGAAGGAAGGAAGGAAGGAAGAAGAGAAGACCTGGAGGCAGAGTCAGTGTGAGGAGTGGGGGGGGGGGGGGCACAGGTAGCGAGAAAGAAGGTGGGGGGCAGCACGGAGGAGGCTGTGTGTGGCCTGCAAGACTCACTTCGGGTAGAAATAGTTGGGAGACAGCAGCGGTCACATGACTAGGCTGGTTGGCACCGGAAGACACTGAAAAGGGAAGAAGTAGAGGAACAAGAACACGAGAGAGAAAAGAGACAAAGGAATTGAAAAAAATATACAGTAAAGGGGGGGAGAGGGGAACAAGGACGTGAAAAAATAAGCAAGAGAGAGGAGGGAAAACGAAAACCCGAGGAGGGAAAAGAACCTAAACAACAAGTTACCAAAGACACACACCTTAGAGGAAGTATTGTCAGGTAACAACACACTAATCAGTCAACTGATGCCCTACTACAACCTCCTCAATACGGTAAGGTTAAAAAACGCTACAGGTTAATAATAGACGCCTTGGGGGGGAGGGATAAATCTCTCTCATCTGTATCAGGAGTTTTACCCAAATTCATGTCTCAGCGGAAAATGTCTTGTCAAAACATCAAGGTAAAACATAATACCTTCAGCTTTGAAGAGTATAAATGTACTGAGTGCATTTAGCCTCCGCAGCCTCCAGCAACAAGCTACAAACACCGCCTTCGTCAAATCCCCGCACAGGAAAGTTTATCAAAGGCGCACGAGTCATGAACACAAAGAATAAACAAATAATGTTATATGAATTCTGAGGATATCTTCCACCTCGTAAGACTCAGCGTGTTATATATTCACTATTTTCCCCAGAACCGGATTTATGGGGCGTCCATTATAGAGCAACACCTATGAAACACGCTCAGGGTATAAACTCCATGTGAATCTCCACAACATTATCTCTGACCTTTAGAGCTATACGGCGCGGGGAAAACTCCAGGAAGTCACGATTATTCGATTTACAACCTGCAGTCCCTCACATATTTCATACCTGAGTTTCCCCAACCAAAAACACGGGGTACAATATTCCTGACAGAGAAATAATTTCCGTATCAAATCAAGTTAGAGCATTTCATTCAGAGACTCCATGACTAGGACGAGGAGTAAGGGAGTTTCAACGTTGTGGTGTATGTGAGTAAAGTTGTCGGGGGAGGGAACGGGGGGAAGACTCGACTCCTCTTAACAAATTAGTGAACAATGAGTTACGAGACGGAGAAAAAACTAACAGACAATTTTTTAAGAATTCTATTATAAATTTCAACGTTTTCTAAACACAATTTTCATAGAACAAAACAGTAGACGTTATATAATGGGACGATAACTTGACGTTTCTCAATCGAGGAAGAAAATTGTATTGACACACCTGAGTTACACAACAACATTGACTCTTAAGGGAGACAAAGAGAGGCACAGGAATACTTATCACAGAAAAAGACAAACTGCCGGAGCTATTTAAATTTCCCGGAGGCTGAGCGAATAATTGAATAACTGAACAGCAATTGGCTCACTTGACAAGACTAACCTACCAACGTAAACAAGTCATTATTCTTTTTTTCTCTCTCACTATAAGTTACACGCACGAGAGAGAGAGAGAGAGAGAGAGGAGAGAGAGAGAGAGAGAGAGAGAGAGAGAGAGAGAGAGAGAGAGAGAGAGAGAGAGAGATATCAAACACAAACATCTAGGGAAGTGGCCGTGAAGGAACACGCGGCAGCAACCACAGGAGGCTTGCAGAGCCTGCACACACACACACGCACACACACACACACACACACACACACACTCTCTCTCTCTCCATTTGTTTACTCATCTCATCATGCCGCCTCTTCCTCACGCACCAACACACACACACACTCTTACTCTCCTGCCTGTTGACTCAACCCTCCGCAAGCGGTATCTTCACACACTTTCCCTCTTCCCGTCTACTCCTCTTTCACGATTGCCTCCACACATACACTCTCTCTCTCTCTCTCTCTCTCTCTCTCTCTCATCCCACGTCTCTTCCTGCCTCCTCTACCATCTCCAACTCTCGTCATTGTCACACCCTCTCCTCCACCTGCGCCCCTCCACTCTTCCTCTCATATAATCTAGACTCACTCTCTCGTTTCTTCCTTCCGCCATTCCCTTCTTTCCTTCCGTCACCCCCCTTCTTCCTCCTACGCCCCTCCCTCCCCCCTTCTTTCTTCCTACACCCTCTCTTTCCCTCCTTCCTACCACATACGACCTTCCCCCTTCCTTCTTTCCTCCTACGCCCTCCCTCCCTTCCTTCCTTCTCCTCCCCCCCGTCCATCACAATGTCCACAAAAAGTAACTGAGGCAGCATCTCCTCTGTAATCGCTCCCAACGCTGCCTAATATGTTTGGATGACGGAGGGAAGGAAAGAGGAAAGGAGGGGAAGGGAGGGAGGGGAGAAGGGTTGTGTGGGTGGGAGGTGGGGATGTCTGGGTGAAGGGAAGGGAAAGAAGGTAGTGTGGGTGAAGGGAAGGTTAGAGAAGGGGAGATTGGGTGGAGAAAAGGAGAAGAATAGAAGGGCAGGTTGGGTGAGGGAAGGGGGATGGGAGAAATAAGGGGGGGGAGAGAAAGAGAGAACTGACGAGAGATGGGGGGAAAAAAAGAAGAGAGAAGTGAAAAGGTGGGGGGTAAGCCGTAAGGGAGAAGAAAAGTGGGGCAAGGAAGGAGAGAAAGGAAGAGAAAAAGACAGGAAGAGAAATGGAACAGAAGTACGTACAGGAAATATGAGAGAGAGAGAGAGAGAGAGAGAGAGAGAGAGAGAGAGAGAGAGAGAGAAATTTGTGTGTACCATGGGGGAAGCGGCTCTCTCTCTCTCACGCACACACACTATATACACGACCTTGCACCCACCAATTTTCTCTCCACGCACAACCACGAGAGAGTAATAATAATAATAATACGAAATATATACAAACAGTAACTCAAAATAGCCCCAATTCATTTCAGGTCAAACGATATGCCGACAAAATGAAAACTAGGACGTAACAATAAATTAACCATGAGATGAATATATAAACAAATACAACAAGGAAAATAATACGCAAAAACTTACATAAACAAACAAACAAACAAAATGGTAAAACATATAGTTAAGGGTAAACATGAATGTGGTATAAAGGCAAAACAAATGGAAATAAACAAGCTAAACAAAATTAAACTTCAAGAGAGGACGGAAAGGAAGGGGGAGAGGGGCTGAAGGGAGGGGAAGAAAGGAGAGGGAAGGGGGAGAGGGGAAGGAAAGGGAGAGGGGAAGGAAAGGGGAGAGGGAAGGAAGGAGAGGGGAGGGGAGGGGGGAGAGGGGAAGGTAGGGAGGGGGAGAGGGAAGGTAGGGGAGGGGAGGGGAAGGAAGGGGAGGGGGAAGGTAGGGGGAAAGGGGAGAGGGAAGGAAGGGGGGAGAGGGGGAAGGAAGGGGAGAGGGGAAGGAAGGGGAAGGAAGGGAAGGAAGGGGGGAGAGGGGAAGGAGGGGGAGAGGGAAGCAAAGGAGAGGGGAAGGAAGAGAGGGAAGGGAAGGGGAGAGAGGAAGGAAGGGGGAGAGGGAAGGAAGGGGGAAGGAAGGAGGGGAAGGAAGGGGGAAGGGAAGGAAGGAGGGGGAAAATAAAGGGGGAAAGGAAGGAAGGGGAGGGGAAGGAAGGAGAGGGAAGAAGGGGAAGGGAAGGGGGAGAGGGGAAGGAAGGGGAGAGGGGAAGGAAGGAGAGGGGAAGGAACGGGGGGAGAGGGGAAGGAAGGGGAGAGGGGAAAAGGAAGGGGAGGGGAAGGAAGAGGGAAGGGAAGGGAGAGAGGAAGAAGGGAGAGGGAAAGGAAGGGGAGAGGGAAAGGGAAGGGGAGGAAAGGAAGGGGAGAGGGGAAGGAAGGGAAAGGAAGGGGGAGAGAGTGAAGGAAGGGGAGAAGGAAAGGAAGGGGGAGAGGGAAGGAAGGGGAGGGGAAGAAGGAGAGGGGAAGGAAGAGGGAAGGGAAGGGGGAGAGAGGAAGGCGAAGGGAGAGGGAAAGGAAGGGGGAGAGGGGCGAAGGGAGGGGAAGAGGGAAGAAGGGGGAAGGAAGGGGACGGGAGAATGGGGAAAAGAAGGAAGAGGGAAAGGGAAGAGGGAAGGGTGGAAGGATCCAAATACACACACACACAGCCAATGGCAATAACCATAATAAAAGATGTGGCAGAAGGGGGGGAGGGGAGAGGAGGGAGGGTGGAGTAGAGATGGCGGAGGAGAAAACCCGAGATGGAATAATAAAGGTTAATGAAGTGTACACAAGGGAAAGGAGTAAATGTAGTGAAAACGAGGGAAGGAAGCGGTAAAAGAAACCGAGCGGGTGTGCAACATGCAAATGAGATGGAGGAGAGTGGGGGATGGAGGGAGGGAGGGAGAGAGGAAGGAAGTAGGAAGGAAGGAAGGAAGGAAGGAAGGAAGGAAGGAAGGAAGGAAGGAAGGAAGGAAGGAAGGAACATTAAGTAGGGAATGTGAGACGGAGAGAGCCACCAAGCACGGAGGGAGGGAAGAAGGCACTCAGGGATGGAGGAAGAGCCACTAAGCAGAGAGAGGGAGGAGGGGAGAGAGAGCCACTAGGGGGGAGAGCCAATAGGAAGGGAGAGAGGTAGGATGAGCCACTAAACAAGGAGGAAGGGAGGACGAGAGGACGAGCCACCAAACAGGGAGGAAAAGAGAGCCAATGGGAAGGGAGGAAGGAGGAAGAACCACCAAACAGGGAGGAAAAGAGAGCCAATGGGAAGAGAGTGAGGGAGGAAGAGCCACCACATTGGGAGGGAGGGAGGGAGGGAGCCACGACCCACAACCAACAAACAAAAAACGGTGAAAACATTTGCCGGGCGGAGATGAACCCCGGCCGGTAGTAACATCAAGTGAACAATATTGTACATCGGTATAACACAAATGGTTGATAACACGACCACGGGGAGATGAAAGAGAGGGGCGGGGGGGAGGTGAATAATAACACACACTGACATAGATAAATGACAAGAGTGGACAATGAGTATAACGTGAATAATGGAAATATAAAACGTTAATAAATACACGAGGCAAAAAAAAAATAAAAAAAAAATATCAACTGGCTGGAGATTTATTTATTAATAGATGACAGAAACAACCACCAGGAAGTCGACAAGAGAGTAAATAACGTCAACAACATTCATATGACAACCAGGGGAGGGAGGGGGGGAGAGGGAGGGACTGCGCCACTAGGACAGGGATGCTCCACCACACACTGACCACGACGAGGAACCACCACCACCTAAAATAAGCTCCACGACTGATGTTTTAACTTCTATATAAAAAGAAGCTGAAACGAGGTCACACTGTCTGAAAGTTTGGGTTCACAGTGACTTATGGTCAGATGTGGCGCTGTAGAAGTCATCATAATACACCTGTCTGTCTATCTGTCTGTCAAGTTCAGTGACTATGGACAAGAGGTAAGGTTATCCGTAATGATACACAGACGAACGGACAAGTGTAATATTATATACCCCTTCCATGTTCGCGGCGGTGCATAAAAAGATGGAAGAATGGACAGCCAGCAGCCGGATAGAAAGGGAACATCAAACAACATGATACAGATGAGCTGCTGATGGACGCCGGCCCTTACCCAGACGAGCGGCAGTAGCTGGCCTGACACTGACACACACTGATGGTATCGACGTAACAATGTATGCAATAAACATCACCCGCGCAGATAAGGCAACAAATCCAATAAATCTATATCCGGACAAAGCGTATAATGCTCCCACCCCCCCGACCGATCCTGGGCGTGCCAGCCTGCCAGCCAGCCTGCCAGCAACCAGCCTGCCAGCACGCCAGCCAGCCTGCCAGCCAGCCAGCCTGCCAGCCAGCCTGCCAGCACGCCAACCAGCCATCCAGCCAGCCTGCCAACCAGCCTGCCAGCCCAGCACGCCAGCCAGCCTGCCAGCCCAACCAGCCTGCCAACCAGCACGCCAACCAGCCAGCCTGCCAACCAGCACCAACCAGCCTGCCAGCCAGCACGCCAGCCAGCCTGCCAGCCCAACCAGCCTGCCAGCCCAACCAGCCAGCACGCCAGCCAGCCTGCCAGCCCAACCAGCCTGCCAGCCAGCACACCAACCAGCCTGCCAGCCAGCCAGTCTGCTTGCCAGCACGCCAGCCAGCCATCCAGTCTGCCTGCCAGCACGCCAGCCATCCAGTCTGCCTGCCAGCACACCAGCCAGCCAGTCTGCTTGCCTGCCTGCCAGCACGCCAGTCAGCTCCTATCAGCCAACAAGCACGCCAGCCAGTCCAACAAGCCAGTCAGCACCTACCAGCCAGCCAGCTAGCACACTAGCTCCCTCCAGCCAACCAGCTAGAGAGGCATGTCAGCCCCAGTCAACCCTCCAGCCTCCGCCAGCCAGCAAGGGCCGAGAATCGAAGAATCAACAGATGTCATTTCCTCAGTCAATTTCACACAACAAATGTATCGAGCGTTGCCCAGGCACCAGACGCGCGTCAAACGTTGTAAAAAATTGGACCAGCATGGAATTTTTTACGGACTCACTCAAACACAACTCCCACCAACCGATTTTACATGGATCCAGTTTGGTCTTTTACAGAGAGAAAGAGAAAGAGATATCCAAGGGCACACACTCAGGGCAGGGACGGGGCGGCTGAGAGAGAAGAGGGGATCTGGAAAAGTTATATACACACACACACACACACAAGCAAACATACCAAGACACACACAATCCATCCACGTACCCAAACACACACCCCCCACCCGCCTCTCCTCCCCAATAAGGCATCTTGGCAGACAGCTCACCACGCCCACTACTACCTGAACACCGTAAGACAAAAGACCACAACACGACGACCCTTGACGACGACAACGACGAGGCAGGAGCAACGACGATGATGATGATGATGGCGACGACACCATAGCGCACGACACACCATATCACTGTCCCATCACGAGGGAGGGAAAGGGAGGGAGGGAGGAAGGGAGGATATTCAATCACCCTCCCCCCCCTCTGCCAAGTTAAATTTCCTCCAGAGTAGGTTCGTTCAGGTATTGAACCACCATGGGGGATGAGGGGAGGGGGGGGCAGGAGTGAGGTTAGGTGAGGGAGGAAGGGAGGTGTGTCCTTGCTCTCTCTCTCTCTCTCTCTCTCTCTCTCTCTCTCTCTCTCTCTCGTTCTTTCTATATCCCATTATTTAGTAAATATTTCGTATTCTCTATAGCAATGTCTTTATTACCATCTGTCTGTCTGTCTGTCTGTCTTGTCTCTGTATTATGTCTGGCTGTCTGTCTATCTGTCTCATTCCCCTTGTCTTTGTCAGTATCTGTTTGCCATGTGCCTATCTTTGTGTTTGTATTTCTGTTTATCTATATATCAGTCATATCTAATCAAGTCTTTGTCTGTCTGTATTTGTCTTTCTGTTTGTCTATATATCAGCCTCTCATTTTGTCTCTCTTGGCCTGTTTTTTTCAATTTTGGACGGGCATTTTTGTTTACTTGACGTACCTCTCTCTCTCTCTCTCTCTCTCTCTCTCTCTCTCTCTCTCTCTCTCTCCTCTCTCTCTCTCACAAATTCTTCCCCATCCTCCTATTGGTTCAACATACACTAACTAGCTAGAGGGTTTAAGGTAACAGCCCCCCTTCCTCTTTCCCTCCCTCCCTACGTCGACGCAGTGGCCCTCCCCACACTCGAATCACTACCCACTTACCTAAATTGCTCCCCCATCAATTCCTCTAATGGAAATAAATTTTAAAAATCGTAGGAGGGAGGGAGTGGATGGGTGGGTGGGATAGAAGGTGAGGGAAGTGGCGTGAACGAAGGGTGAGGAAAGAGGAGAAGAGAGAAAAAAAGAAGAAAATGAAAGAGGACTAGAGAAGTGTTAAGCAGTGATGAAGATAGATGATAAGCCTGAAGAGAGAGAGAGAGAGAGAGAGAGGAGACGTCCTTAATGAGTATCACAGCAAACAAAACCGAAGAAGAAAGGAAGAGAGAGAGGGAGAGAGAAGGACGTAGCACCTGACAGGGATGTGAACTCCGCCAGCACGAGATATCAACAGTGCCTGGCGCTCCCACCTCAAAATGAAAACGTTTGTGGAAAAAAAAAAAAATAATCGCCAAACGGACACATTCGCCCAACTCGTGTGGCGGCGGTGATGAAGACCCAGTGTTGGGTGACTCCGTAAGTATATCTGTAAGTTGCAGCTCACCCTCCCTTCCTTCACTACTTTCCTTCCTTCACTGTCTACCTTCCTCCTACCCTCCCTTCCTTCCTTCACTGTCTTCCTTCCTCCTACCGTCCCTTCATTCACTATCTTCCTTCCTCCTACAATCCCTTCCTTCGCTGTCTGCCTTCCTCCTACCGTCCCTTCCTTCCTTCACACTGTCTTCCTTCCTCCTACGTCCCTTCCTTCACTGTCTTCCTTCCCTCCTACCGTCCCCTTCATTCACCTATCTTCCTTCCTCCTAACCTCCCTTCATTCACTGTCTTCCCTTCCTCCTACCATCCCTTCCTTCACTGTCTTCCTTCCTCCCCTAACCTCTCTTCATTCACTGTCTTCCTTCACCCTACCGTCCTTCCTTCACTGTCTTCCTCCTACATCCCTTCATTCACTATCTTCCTTCCTCCCTCCCTTCATTCACTGTCTTCCCTTCCTCCTACCGTCCTTCATTCACCTATCTTCCCTTCCTCCCCTACCGTCCCCTTCCTTCACTGTCTACCTTCCTCCTACCGTCCCCTTCCTTCCTTCCTGTCTTCTTCCTTCCTCCTACCGTCCCTTCCTTCACTATCTTTGCTTCCACTCCTACCGTCCCTTCCTTCGCTGTCTACCTTCCTCCTACCGTCCCTTCCTTCCTTCACTGTCTTCCTTCCTCCTACCGTCCCTTCCTTCACTGTCTACCTTCCTCCTACCCTCCCTTCCTTCCTTCCTCCTACCGTCCCTTCATTCACTATCTTCCTTCCTCCTAACCTCTCTTCATTCGCTGTCTTCCTTCCTCCTACCGTCCCTTCCTTCACTATCTTCCTTCCTCCTACCGTCCCTTCCTTCACTGTCTTTTCCTCCCGCCACTGCCTTCCTCCCGCCACTGTCTTCCTTCCTCTTATCCCCCATCCGCCACCTATCGAGCTACCAACTCACTCAACCATCACCACTCAGTCAGCCATCACGTCAGCCATTAAGCTATCCACCCAGCCAGCCAGCAGGTGGAGGGACTCGAGGAAACCCTGTGGTCAAACACCAACATTATCCCTCAGCGAGCACCACAAAAACTCGCTCTTACACTCGTAATTTGAACCTCGTAAAAAAAAGATGAACAATGCCATCCCGCGTTATTGATATTGGCGTACATGTGTGTGTTTATACTCGTACACTCTCGGGTGATCATACCGTGTGTGTGTGTGTGTGTGTGTGTGTGTGTGTGTGTGTGTGTGTGTGTGTGTGTGTGTGTGTGTGTAAACGTAAGACTCCGTACAACTAGTTCATTCTACACACTTAAAAGCCTCAGTATATGTACACCACTCTCCTCACACTATCACACTCAACCCATGTCTACACCACCAGCTGTACACTTACTGTACTGTACACACACCATCAAGCTCGCTCCTACATAGAACTCTGTACATTGACTCTTCATAACACGTGTACAATAAAAGTCGTCCAGATGTAATATATCTTGTATTGTACATTTCAAGGTTGTATACTGTACATTCCCCGGCGTGCGTGTCGTGCGCCCGTTGAACGCTGACGACACCGGCGTATAAGTGTATCATTACGGACAAATTCATCTGAGTATTAGGTGCAATATTTTGGGCAATAAAATTTGAGTGGTCGCGATTGAGGCAATTTTCTTACAAACAAACACACATGCAAACACAAACACGGGCACACAAACATCCTTCCACACTCACAAGCCAACATAAACACTTCCCTCACACACACACACACACACTACAAGCATTACAACACCAGGACTAAAACACCCCAACCATACCAAGCACACACGATATAAATGGCCATAAACAAACACCCTCTCCCCCAATCATCCTACACACACACACACACACACACACCCACACACACACACCCACACACACACACGTATCCACAGAGTACAACATCAGATGCAAACAACTCGCCCACACAACACAGTAACGCCCACTGTACAACACAAACTACTGTACATAATGGTTCACGCACGCAAATGTGAGCCAAGCTTCCACGTAACACACACACACACACACACACACACAAGTGCAGTTTCGGGGAAGTAAGTATGCAGATGTGGACAGTCGTATCCTAATATCTGTACTCAGATGGTAGTAGTCTTCTGGCTGTTGGAGAGTGATACCAGGTGTGTGAAGAGAGAGAGAGAGAGAGAGAGAGAGATGAATCATCAAAGGTTACAAATTAACAGACCCACAGAAAAACAAAACAAAAAAAACAACAAAAACAACACAGCTACAATTCCTGAAACCATTTTTATTTCATAGACAAAAGCATTTCGCTCTAATCTAAAGCAAATTCATTTTAAACCAGTTACACTCTGCGTAGTTCCACCATCCGCGATATTATTTGGGGATTTTTTTTTTTTACCCCTCATATCGTTTCATCCAGTGATGTGTTTGACTTTATTTGAATATTCATTTCAGTTAAATTAAAAGCCCTTGCGGTTGTATGCGTCCAGGCGATGGTGGCCAGAGTCAGGCGCATCTGGTGATAAGGTTAGGGGTCAGGATTCATTGGGATGTCAAGGGTCTGTGTGAGAAGAGAAGAGAAGAGAGTTAAGTCAAGGGTTTGCAAGAGTGTGATGTCAAGACCCCCAACACACCTGAAAGTAAGACCCCAGCACACCTGAAAGTAAGACCCCAGCACACCTGAAAGACCACCAACACTTCTAAAAGAAAGACTCCCGCCAACACATCTGGAAAAGGTGGAGGGCAGCGAAGCATCTGGAATGGGTCAAGTTCATCCTCTTCTCAACTCGTCAGCATTCCAAGCATCGCGGCAGAAATTTAGGAAATCCTCGCTAAAAATCTATCTGGAAAAGGTTTTGCTACCAACGACCCTCGTCCGAATGGCTTTGCACCAACTTAGGCTTGAGAACTGAGTTAATTTTTTCATAAGTAAATTTACCGCACTAATACTCCCAAAGGTCACTACGCCACTCGGGTCACGGGTGAGAGATGCTCCATTCAACTCTCTCTCACTCCCACACTAGAAGCGAACGCTCTTAAAATTCATAACTGTTGGCGTTTATTAAAATTTGGACATATATGATACAGGCAGCGCTCATAACCAACACCCGAGTGGTCCCCGTGCTGAGGCCTGAGGTAGTGTAACTTGTGTGTATTTACTTGTTATCTCTCCCGTCTTTTGTGTGTTAAAGGTGAAAAAAAAAACTCAAAATGCGGAGTGTAGTGCAAGACAAGTGTTGATAATGTCAGAAAAGACTATATGAACGAACACACACACACACACACACACACACACACACACACACACACACACACACACACACACACACCATATTTTCAAAATCCGTTTGAAGTTTAAATACAGTAGTTGTAAAGTTATAATCCCACACTTTATATGGTGTAAATATCATGTAAACAGAATTAAATTATACTTAAATAAAGTTTATCTCACGCTAACACACAATATTTTACGCTGTACTGCATGTAATAATGTAATTTAATTTTCAAACACACATTTATGAGCGAGTTCGCCGAAGGTGGTCGAGAGAACATCACAAATATATTTTTTTTATGACACACAATATATATATATTTATCAGTAACAACGACTACTGCTTCTCATCGTAATATTAAACCTTGATATTCAATACTAATTCGTGCGACCTAACTGTAAATATAATGTTAACCAGTCTCATAATTCCTTACTGCACGCTTAAATATATTTTGTCTCTCTTCTGTTAACAAAGACTAAAATATTCAAATGGAAATGTTTTTACACATTATTTACGAGACTTTCACAAACAGCTGCTACGAAAATGGAGACAGTGAAGATAAGAGGAGGAGGAGGAAACAGGCGGAGAGGGAAATCGGAAGGGAAGGGGGAAAAGGGAATGATGAAAGGAAGAGGAAACAGGGAATAAGGAAGGGAAGGGAAAGAAGTAATCAGGAAGGGGAGAGGAACGAGGGAATAAGGAAGGGAGGGGAAAGAGGGAATGATGGAAGGCAGGGGAAAGAGAATGGGAAGAAGAGAAAGAGCAATGCCTCGAGAGAGCTGGAAGAGATGGTGAGTCTTGAAGATGAAAGAGGTCAAAGCGAAATTTGACTTACACACACACACACACACACACACACACACACACACACACACACACACACACACACACACACACACACACACACACACACACACACACACACACACACACACACACACACACCAGGAAGTGTAAGGTTAGCAGAGATAAGTGGCAAAAATAAGAGGGATTAAAGACTCAGGAGGAGATAGGCAAGTGAAGTTTACGAACCACAAAGACTTAACGAACTTGACCCCCCTGAGCACCTCACACGGGGGGGGGGGAGGTGTTGTTTAAGACGGTAATACTGAACCTCAACACTTTGACTCACCAAGTACAGTTACAGGAAGGATACAGGTATAATGGTTCTTATTTCTTAACACTATTAAAAACATGGTGACTCGACCTACGATTAGAGTTGGTTAGGTTAGGTTAGATGTCCATCATCACCAAGGACACCGGTAGAGACATCCAGTAGCAACAACGGAGGCTCCAGGACACCAACATATCTCCAGCAACACAATGAAGATCCTGGGACACCGACAGACATCCACCAGCACCAATAAAGCCCTGGGACAGCGACATATACATCCAATAATATCCAAAGAATCCGGGTCACCAGCGCCACCAGTAAAAGTCCGGGGAAAAACCGACATAAATCCATCAAGTCCGGCACAAGTTCAGGGATCCTGGGTGGGGGGGAGGAAGGAGGAGAAACAGGGGAAGACAATGGACCTGTGACAGCATCAGCATCGTCCTTTCGTCGTCCCCCAGCTGCACCTCACGCCATAAAGACCCACCATTAAAAAATAATATGCCAGGGCTTTCCTCATAATTACAGCCGTCAAACCCGTCCGCCCGCAGTCATTCCCGATTCCCAGAGCCATTCCCAAATATTTATGACTTTCCAGATGGAGAGTAAAACACTAAAATGCCCTCATATCACTCCCGTAATACAGGGCTGAGTGGTGCTGGGACGGACCAGAGCAAGGAGAGGGAGGGGGAAGATGAAGGAGGAAGAATAAGGAAAAAAGGGAAGGAGGAAGGGAAGAATAACGAAGAAGGTGAAAGAGGAGAGATAGTACAAGGAAGAAGGAGACGGGAGACGAGAAGTAGAAGGAGGAGGAGGAGGAAGAAGAGGCCAGAGCTCCTCACCGCCAAAAGATGAGACAGCAGCACCCCCCACCCCTTCAAGAGGCTCGCAGGTACAAGTATAGGTTTACAGGTACACACCATTGTATATTATAGTCACTCCCCTTCCTTCCCTCCCACCTCCCTTTATCTCGCTCTTTCTTCAACTCAAAAGGAGAAGTAACACAAACAGTTTATCCCCCTCCCCCTGCCCCCACATCATCAAGTATAGATAGGGCGCAGCCAGGGCTATGAGTCGACATATGTACCTGGGTCGGGGATCCTCGCCACACCACATGTATATTCCATGACCTGTCTCTATCTCTTGCATACCTAAGTCACCACCACTCGGCCGGACACTGACAAACTTTTGTGTGTGTGTGTGTAAGAAAACTGGCAGAGTTCCTTAAGTTAGTGAGTTTACATGTAAGTAATAATAACAAGAGTAACAACAACAATAATAATAACAAGAGTAACAACAAAAATAATAATAATAACAATAACAACAATAATAAAATAGTAATACAAAATAACTATGTCAAATGAATGATAAAATCAGCCGTAAAAAAAGAGTATTAAGATAATGAGATTTTTTTATATCCACTACAAGACACTGTGACCCTCATCTGTTTAACTTTCAAGGTCAACTTTCTTCATTTAGCCGTGACTTTCCAAACCCTTTCTAAGAGACCCTCGCTAACTTTCACTGACCATTTGCTAACTTTCAGAACCTCGTCTTTCCTAATTAACGCTAACTTCTAAAACCTCTTCTGTGATCGTCGCTAACTTTCACAACCCCTCAATGTGATCGTCGCTAACTTTCATTAATCATTTGCTACCTTTCGGAACCTCACCTTGTGTCCATCGCTAACTTTCAGAACCTTTTAAGTGATCATCGCTAACTTTTCGGAACCTCCACCTCCTCCTCCTACGACCATCGCTAACTTTCACCGACCATCGCTAACTTTCGGAACGTTTTCTACTAACATAGCGAACTTTCACAATCCTCGCTTATCCGAACATTATCCCTCCCAGCTAATAACTACAATAACACCTACAACAACACTCCCAAGATCACCTTTAGATAACACAACACCGAGATACAAATAAAAAAAAGCACACACACACACACACACACACACACACACACCTGAGGTATGAAAGACGGGGTGTCATTAAAGAGCCGTGTTGTGCTTGGGGGTCAATAACTGGCGGGGAGAGTGGCTCGTAGCTCCCCGCACTAAAAACTGGATATGGACCATTCACTAGCGGCATCAAATGATAAAAGCTGCCTCAGTACGCAATAAAGGCGACAATGGCTATTCAGTGCCTCCAGGACCGGGAATGATCATAACGGAGCCGTAAAAATAAATAGATAAATTGTTCCGTTCGCTATAGAAGATGGAAGGGAAAGGATGTTGGTGGTGATGGGGATAGGGAGATGGACGGGAGTGTGGAGGGGAAGGGTGGTGATGGGGATAGGGAGATGGACGGGAGTGTGGAGGGGAAGGGTGGTGATGGGGAATAGGACAGGAGTGTGGGGAGGGGAAGAGAGAAGGAGGGGTTTGTGATGAATAGGGGAGAAGGGGTTGGTGGGGGAGATGAAGACGGTAAGGGAGAATGAGGGAGGAGGAGGAGAGGGAGAGAACGCTTTGAGTTGATGGGTAGATGAGAAAGGAGAAGAAGAGGTTGACCTGAGTGGGGAGAGAGGCAAGGGGGGGGGGGTGTGAAGGGAGGGAGGATGGAAGCCAGCCTCTGTGAGGACGCATTAATGAGATGGCGTCCAGGCAATGAGTTACTTCACCAGAGACACCGTGCCACCTCCTCGTCCACCACCACCACCACAACCATCACATCACCACCACCACCACCACAACCACCACTGACGGAGGACTACCCACTTCTGCTGATTATCATTACTACTATTCCTCCTATTACACCGCATTCTACTACCACCACTACTGCTACTACTACTACTACTACTACACCACCACTACTACAACTAATACCCGGCTGATATCTAATACGTAAAGCCGCCAGGACCAGCCAACACCCCCTCCAGCCATCACCACCAGCCAGGGGACTCTGCCAGGCACTTCATAATAGACTCGGGAGACTGTAGCTTCCTTGCACATCAAATATTCATAAAACATTTACCAGAGAGAAACCTTGAGTGCTTCTTCCCCTTGAGCGACAACCACCCCACCTCCTCCTCTTGTAGGAAGTTGTGCAAGATTGTGATGAAAAAAATAGGATGCAGCCGAGTTTGATGTCCACATATGAGGGAGTTCTGTGTGTGTGTGTGTGTGTGTGTGTGTGTGTGTGAGCGAGTTCACTTCCTTCAAATATAACTTGGGGGTTTTACATCTTAATTCTCCCGCTTGAAACCCTCAATAAAAAGTAAGTATCGGTGTAATGGCTTGTGGTCGGTGTTCTTCTCCGCTCCAGCAATGCAATAAAGACGGCTCCTGCATAATTCACGCAGGTAAACAATGGATGATGATGATGATGATGATGATAAAATGGTGACTGCTGCATAATTCACGACAGTAAAGAATAACCAAATAATAATAATAATGAGCATAGTGACATCATGTTAAGAATCTTTATCATAAATTCATCATCAAGTTTCACCTTCCACCACCTGTCACCATCTTCTCTTGCACCATCCACTCTCACTTTTCTTTCTTTCTTTCCATTATTTTTCTCATCATCCTCTTCCTTTATCATTCACCCATCTCATCATCTCTCCGTCTCTCATCCTTCTCATCTCTCACCACAATTCTCTCATAATCCATCTTCCTCTTTCCCTTCTCTCTCTTTCTCTCTCATATTCCCTATTCATTATCTTTCCTCCTATTCTTCACATTCATTCCCTCTCTCTCTTCTCCTAATTTCCTTCACATTCCCCGTCTCTTACCCTGCATTCCCTTTCTCTCTCCATCTTACTTCCCTCCTCTCAAGCCTCACCTCTTCTCTTCCCTCCTCCTCTGCCCTCCCTCTCCTCTATTTTCTGCATCTCTTCCTCTCTCTTTCCTCTTCCCTTCCCCTGTTATAACTCTCCTCTCTTCTTCCCTCCTCCCCTGCCCTCCCTCTCCTCTATTTTCTGCATCTCTTCCTCTCTCTTTCCTCCTCCCTTCCCCTGTCATAACTCACCTCTTCTCTTCCCTCCTCCCCTGCCCTCCCTCTCCTCTATTTTCTGCATATCTTCCTCTCTCTTTCCTCCTCCCTTCTCCTGTCATTACTCTCCTCTCTTCTTCCCTCCACCTCTCCTCTTTCCTCCCCGCCTCTCCTCTTTCCTCCTCACCTCCCCACTCAGGGCCCAGTAGCCTCACGTCCGTGGTCTCTGTTATAAAAGTTGTATGCCGCTCAGCGTAAACTTATAATGAACTGGCGAGACTTGGCTATTTAACTCCCCGACACACGAGTAAAACTACACTCCCCGGCGTCCTCCTCCCCACCACATGAAGTCCCTCCCCAAATCTTCCCTCCACCGACTTAATACCCCCCTCCCCCAGACACACATGTACATTAGCGTGCGTACATACCTGCATTCTTTCTCTTTCACACACACACACACACACAGTAACGCAAACATACAGATACATATGTATATAAAATCATACGTACATACATATACCTACAAACACTCTCTCTCTCTCTCTGTCTCTCTCTTTCTCTCTCTCTCTCTCTCCCCTGCACCTACACAAGCAAGCACCAATAACCCCCCCCCAAAAAAAAAGAACAGTACCAAGGAGGAGTGTAAAGCAGCAACAAGCCGGCCGTGACCGTGAGTAATGGCCCAACAATGACACTGATTGTTATCAACAACATAACAATAAGTCATGTCATGCTTCGCCAACACCACGCCGACAATAACAACCACCGCGAACATCAAAAGGTGACGCCACGCAACACACTCTCCCAGTCCTGTTGCTGGTGTTAATGTTACTACCGTTACTGCTGTTTTTGTTGCTGTCGGTGATGATATTAAACTTCTCTAACTGCTGCTGCTGCTGTTGTGGTATCGGCCGTTGTTACTTCTGTTATTGTTGCTACTGTTACCGTTGATTTATTGCTGTTACTATTGTTATTGTTGCTACTGTTACTGTTGTTGGTAGACAATGTTTACGCCTGACACCCACTCCGTAATCACAGCTGCTGATGACGATGCTGTTACTACTGCTGACCCTTGTGCAGTTACTGTTGTTAATATTACTGTTGCCTCTGTGGAGTTAGTGTTGTCGCTGCTGCACCCTCACCCAGCATCATTAACTGCTATTACTGTGCTGCTCTTAATAATGTCCCTGCTGCTGTACGCGTTTCATGCTGCACACTCCACCAACACTGCTGTCTTTACTAACTGACACTGCTGATGCTGCACACTTAACCAAGACACACCACCATCAAAACTGTTATTGTTGTTGATGCTGTGCTTAACACCTCAATTAGTAAAAATCCCTTGACACAGCACCGAACAACAACAATAACCACCAACGCCACCTCCCACCACTGTTGTCCTCCTTACAGCTGTTTGTTCCGCTGCTAACGACGTCCTGATGTTGTTAGCCACATCTTTTTACAACTGCTGCCGCTGCTGTTTACTACCGGCAGCTGGTGGGAGGCTTGCTGTATGAACCTTGTACCTCGCCGACCCCAGAGATGAGATACACACATCCGGGACCGCCGCGCCGCCTCGTTGTATTCAAATTAAGGCGGCGTCATAATGAATGGGGTCAGGCGGCGCTCCCTCGCCTTATTCACGCTACCTGTTGTTTACCTCCACAGGTTTTATGTGGGGAGGAGGAGGAGTGAGGTGAGGAGAGAACTGGGAAAGGGGAAAGGATGGGGATGAGAATGTCGAGGAGGAGGATGGAGGAGAGACGAAAGACAGTTGTGTTGCAAGAAGTAACGGAGACAACGGAGAGGAGGAGGAGGAAGGAGAAAAAAGGAGGAATAAGATGTGTAGAAGGAGGAGGAAGATGAAAAAGGAAGACTTATGAAGGCTTTAATGTCCCCCACTCATTTAATTCCGGACTCATTCATATGTCACCACCTCTACAAGTCACAAGAAGTCAAATTGAGGTCACACTGAGCACAACCACTTCCAGCACACTCTCACAACACGACCCCAGAAGCTGTTATCAGAAAGAGAAGCCGTCGTATTGCTGCTACAACCCTCGCCTGGAAACCAATACCTCCCAGTTGGAAACCACCACTCCACCCCATGCCCCCCCACCACCAGCAGCCTCTCAGGTTACTACACACAGACGTTAGGGAGATACAAGGGAGCGCCCTCTGAACTACACCTCCTGCCTCATCTCTATACTTGGCCACCGCTCTCGAGTCCTTAAGTTGATCAGGGGCGTCTTGGCTCACACCACCACCTAACTCAGTCCCGGGGCTGGCCTGGATTAGGTCCTCAGTCGGCCGTTTAGAAGAGTCCTCGGCCACTGGCGGGTTGGGTGGGTAGTTGCACGCTCCAGTGAGGAGGAGGAGGAGGAGGGGCGTGTAGGATACGAGCCTTGAATGTATGGGGGTGTCGTGACCATGGGTGGGTGAGGGGAAGACTACCCCCCTTTGTGTGTGTGTGTGTGTGTGTTTATCAGCGGAGGAGGCCGGAACTGGAGTAGGGCGGGCGGGCAGGTGGGCGAGCAGACAACTGGAGAGGAAGGAGGGCGGGCAGACAGGCGGAAAGGCAAACACACGAAGAGGTAAGCGGGCGGAAAAGTAAGCGGACATACGTGCGAACAGACAGGTGGAAAGGCGTACAAGAAAGCAGGCAGGCAGGCAGGCAGGCAGGCAGACGGACGGACGGACGGAGGAACAAGCAGGCAAGCGGGAGGGCGGAGAGGCGGACGGGGAGTAATTAGCATCGGTGGCAGGGAGATTCACCGCCGTCCCACCTCCACTAATGACCCTCGCTAAGAGCTAACAATGCCGCCAGTTTCCACACTCCATCCGCTCAAGTCTCGCTGCTGGTGAGGGAGGGAAGGAAGGTAAGGAAGGAGGGGAAGGAAGGAAGCAAGGCAAGGAAGGAAGGAGGGAAGGGAAAAGAGGGGTAAGGTAACAGAGGAGAGAAAAATGAGGCTGAGAGAGAGAGAGAGAGAGAGAGAGAGAGAGAGACCTCCCCACCATCCCTCAACTTTACCCTCTGCCAAGGAAGCGAAAAACAACAGTCGTCCTGCATCTATCTGGATTTTACTGCCAAGTGAACAGAGTAAATTGAAATCGAAGGGAAAGTTAGAGGAGACTTTGTGCCCTCGAGATGGGGGGTGCAGGGTGAGGGGAGAGGGGGAGGGGGGCGTTCGAGCCAGAGACCTTTACTTGTAAGCTCAGTGCACAAACCTCAGCGCCACTACCCACTCAATACCAAACACTCCACACTCTGATATTAACACCTCCATCTTTGCTCTTTTCTTCTCTCTCTCTTTTTTTTACAAACTTCAAATATAAACAAACCCATGGCGGTCAATCTCTCCAACTGACTGTAAAACTGACGAAAATCCTCCCAGAGATACAAACAACAAACAAGTAAATACAAAATAAACAAAGACAGACAGATAGGCACCTTTCATACACACACACACACACACACGACCCCCCAGAGGGAATATCGAAGCTCAGGTTTGAAGCCGACCCGACCAAAGGCTTTCAAGAGACGGACGTGCACGACACCTCCGGCTAATAACATTTATACGAGTAAATTATAAAATGAAACAATATGAAATAAAATGAAATAAATAGATAAATAAATAGATAAATATGCATAAATAAAATCAACATTCCTCGCCTTATAATAAACATTCATTCATTTCCTCGCATTATAATAAACATTCATTTCCTCGCCTTTTAAAACATTCACTTCCTCGCCTCATAATAAACATTCATTCATTTCCTCGCCTCATAATAAACATTCATTTCCTCGCCTCATAATAAACATTCATTTCATCGCCTCATAATAATCATTCACTTCCTCGCCTCATAATAAACATTCATTTCCACGCCTCATAATAAACATTCATTTCCTCGCCTCATAATAAACATTCATTTCCTCGCCTCACAATAAACATTCATGAAAATTGTCTCACTTACCTGTATATTTAGATAAACTTAACTTCCCTCCACCAACAAAATTCCCACACTGGCAGTCCACGTAACCGCGACCTTACCTGCAAGAAACAAAAAAAAAATTAATAAACTGAAAAAAAAATAAAAATAAAAAACGCTTAAAAAAAAAAATAAAAACTAAACAAAACATTCATATAGAACAACCTACACCACAACAAAACAAACACCCCTTGCCCCCCCACCCACCCAAAAATACAACAACAAACAAATATAAAGAAGAAAGATATCCGCTAGACAAAGTGGCTGGCTGGACAGAGACGGACAAGTCCCTGCCAGTGTTCGTAGCTGTAGTATTCAAGCACCCAACGTGTCACTTCCCCCACCACACTATATGGCCACCAGTTATATACACGGTGATGTTGAGGTATACACGGTGATGTTGAGGTATACACGGTGATGTTGAGGTATACACGGTGATGTTGAGGTATACAAGGGTGATGTTGAGGTATACACGGTGATGTTGAGGTATACACATGGTGATGTTGAGGTATACACGGTGATGTTGGAGGTATAGCAGTGATGTTTAGGCATACACGGTGATGTTAGGCACACGGTGATGTTGAGGTATACACGGTGATGTTGAGGTATACACGGTGATGTTTAGGTGTTGACATGGTGATGTGTTAGGTATACACGGTGATGTTAATTGGTGATGTTGAGAGGTATACACGGTGATGTTGAGGGTATACACGGTGATGTTGAGGTATACACGGTGATGTTGAGGTATACACGTGATGTTTATATACACATTTGGTGATGTTGGAGGCATATACACGGTGATGTTGAGGTATACAGTGATGTTGAGGTATACACGGTGATGTTGGGGGTATACACAGTGATGTTGAGGTATACACGGTGATGTTGAGGCATACACGGTGATGTTGGGGATATACGGTGATGTTGAGGTATACACATGATGTTAGGTATACGGTGATGTTGGAGGCTATAACACGGTGATGTTGAGGTATACACGGTGATGTTGGGGTATACAAGGTGATGTTGAGGTATACACGGTGATGTTGAGGTATACAAGGGTGATGTTGAGGTATACACGGTGATGTTGAGGTATACACGGTGATGTTTAGGTATACACGGTGATGTTGAGGTATACACGGTGATGTTGAGGTATACACGGTGATGTTGAGGTATACACGGTGATGTTTAGACATTAATTGAAATATCTAATGGATTTATTAGAGAGAGAGAGAGAGAGAGAGAGAGAGAGAGAGAGAGAGAGAGAGAGAGATGAACCAACTATACTATCCCCAATCAAAGCTACAAACAACCACCACCCTGGTACCCCTCACCCTGAACAATGGTACACCCTCACCGTAAACAAACTGCACCCTGGTACCTACTCACCCTGAACAAACTGTGCTCCCCTCACCCTGAACAAACTGTACCATCCACCGTGAACAAAGGTAGAGTGGAGGGGTCAGGCGACACTGAATAATGCATGTATGGTAATCAGGAGCCAGAAATCCCCCAAAGTGAATCAATCCAAGTACTTGACACGGTATTTGCTGACATGCAAATGTCAGCCGGCCAGCACAGTGAGGGCGGCTGACTCCTTGGGGAAGAAAAAGTGGAGTCTGACACTTCACCTTCCCACTACTGACAGCCCTGTACACTCCCCTTCCCTCCCCACACTTTACCGGCACTACCTGAAATAAGATTACTGAACACTTGTCCACGACTTTACTATCTTGCCCATACCTGCACTAACAATGTTTTGCCCACACTTACACTAACAATACTTGCCCAAACTAACAATGCCTTGCCCACACTTACTAACAATGTCTTACCCACATAATTACTAACAATACTTGCCCACACTAACAATAAATCTTAATACCAACAATGCCTTGCCCACACTAACAATGCCTTGCTCCACACTTATTAACAATGTCTTACCCACACTTACACTAACAACACGCCCACTAACAATGCCTTACCACACCAACAATGCCCACACTAACAATGCCTTGCCCACACTAACAATGCCTTGCCCACACTAACAATGCCTTGCCCACACTAACAATGTCTTACCCACATATCAGGACCCGGCTAAGTAAAAACAAAACACCAGAAAATCTAACAACACCCTCAATCAGAGACCTCATTCCGTTTTCTTTCGGCCTCACAATGGACTATTTACATACAGGTCGCCATAACAGCTACAGGGGATCTTAATCTGAGAACCGAATTAATTTTCCTCCTCCGCTCAAGAGTGTGTTTGCATATTCATATTTAACCAAGGCAAAAAAAAAATGAGGGAATACAGCCAGAATCAAGGGCATGGAGCGTGGGCGTTTACAGAGGTGTGGGCGTGAGGTCGGCAGAGTGGTGGGCAAGTGTCGGTAGAGGGTGGGCGTGAAGTGTCGGCAGTAGAGTGGTGTGGGCGTAGAGTTTGCGTAGAGTGTGGGCGAAGTGTCGGCAGTAGAGTGGTGGGCGGAAGTGTCGGCAGTAGAGTGGTGGGCGTGAAGTGTCGGCAGAGTAGGGGCGTGAAGTGTCGGCAGTAGAGGGTGTGGGCGTGAAGTGTGTTAGTGGGTGTACAAATATAGTGTATAGACGAGTAAAGTGTTAACGTGTAATAAAGGCAGTGTCATGTGGGCGTGTGATGTGGGCGTGTATCATCGTGTAGTGTAGGCGTTTAAGAGTCAGCAGGGGGTGTTATCAGCAAGCTTGTGGTCAGAAGGCGGCGCAGGTGTCGAGGCAGTGTGTAAATAGACTGACAGCCAACAACCCCGGAGGTGACAGACACGAGAGAGCAACAGCAAGAATAACGACAACAATAGTAGTACCACTCAACAGCAGTATCGAAGGCAAACGGCGCAAAACAGTAGCTATCAACAGTAATTAACAGCACGATGAGTTAACAGAAGCTCTACCATCACCACCATGGTCTCCAACAGTAGATCTCCACATCATCACCATGGTCTCCAACAGCAGCTCTACCATTACCACCAGGGTCTCCAACAACAGAGATTCCACCACCATGGTCTCCAACAGCAGTCTACCACATCACCACCATGGTCTCCAACAGCAGCTCTACCATTACCACCATGGTCTCCAACAGCAGCTATACCATTACCACCATGGTCTCCAACAGCAGCTCATCACTACCATGGTCTCCAACAGCAGATCTCCCAGCACCACCATGGTCTCCAACAAGGCAACAACGCGGAGGCACCAAGAGGAGGTCCGGGATTTAGGGGTCGACTCCCAGTTCCCAGAGACCACCAGCCAGTCCTCCCCCACCAACCACAACCACCATCACCTAATACCCCTCCATCACCACCACTCCGTCACCTACGACCCCCATCACCACCACCCACTCCCCTACACCCCCGCCTCACAATTCTAATAAATTCAACGCATTCACACACACACACACACACACACACACACACACACACACACACACACACACACACACACACACACACACACAAACAATATCAATAACTTGTAATAAACCAGTATATTCCCCCAGTAAATACTACTTCTTGCACTGTCACTATGTTGAAATGCACTGTAGTTTGAGCTTTTCATCTAGTTATTATATATCTTATTTGTATCACTTATGTTACTGTATATTATTTGTAATTCGAAACCCATTCCCCAAATATGTAACTGTATATTTTCAGCCTTCTACGCCGAGCTCTTTCAATAAACCGTTAATTATTATTATTATTATTATTATTATTACACACACACACGGGGCCCGTGGCGGCCTCACACTTAACTAATTACACAATATTACGCTGCATCAGTATGCATAATTCAATATATTACTCGAGAACAGTATCATTCAATATTACCAAACCCGCGATCTTCAGTGGGAGGAGCCAGAACCTATACTTATCTCTTTACCGCCTTGAAACAGCAGTCTTTAATAAAAAAACCATCGGTAAACCCTAAAACTGAATTTATAAACCATAAAAACAACTCCTACAGGATTCGTGATACAGCCATCCAGAATCCACAACAAAACGTTAAGGAGATACCTAAATATTCTCCCCCTAGCCTCTAGCCTAAACCACGTTGGAATTCAAATACGGGTAGGGGAGGAAATTTCATTAACAAACAAGAAAAATTATTTCGTGCAGGTATCCTCTAAGTCACTCGGACTTGACCGCAACAATTTTGTGGCGTAGTCTCGTCCCAAGGGGGTGTGAATGTCGGCTCGTCCCCAGGCGGTGTGTCAGCTGTGTTGGGTACATTCCGCCGCCGCCTCTCCTCTCTCTCACTCACTTTTTGGGGGTCTCACTCCCAACTCTCCTCCCTCCCTACTCGGCTTTACACAGTTCTCTGTCTGTCTCAGAGTCTGTCTGTCTATTTGAGTATGACTGTTTCCCTTAACCTTTGTGTGTGTCTGTATGTGTATGTGTGTTAATGAATTCCTCCTCCTTCCCCTCTGCACCTCTCTCACTCTTACAGGCCTCTCCCTATCTCCACCTCCCCTCTCTTTTCCTCTCACCCAACCTCCCGCCTAACCCTAACTCAATTCACTAGCCTCCCTATCTTTACTCTCTCTTCCCACCTCACTGAAGCCCCCTATCTTTACCTTCTTTCCCACTCCTACTGAAGCCTCTCCATTCCATCTCCAGTCTCGTCCTCCCATCCACCCACCTCCCTCCCTCTCACTGAAGCACCTCTTTCTACTTTCTCCAACTCTCCTTCCAAAAATTCCACTGCACCTCCCTTTCTTTCTCTCAATCCCCACTCTTTCACTGAAGCATTCTCTTCCACCTCCTCCTCCTCCTTTCCCTCCCTCCCTCCCACTTTCTGAGCCTCTCACTCTCACTACCCATCTCCCCTCCCAAATTTCAATCCATTTTTTCTCCTCTTCCCTCGTTTCAGCCGTCTTTTTTTCATGTGTCCCTCTCCTCTCTCCCTCTCTCCCAAAGCCACTGTATCACTACGTAAAAAAACAAACAAAGATAAAACAAGAAACAAATAAAAAGAATAAACACGATTTAAATCCAGCTCTTGCCAATAACATTCTTCCGTGTGTGTGTGTGTGTGTGCGTGTGTGAATATGCGTAGACATCAGCAATAAAACGACGCAACTACACCCGTGAAACACACACACACACACACACACACACTCTTTTAATACATGCTGATACGATTAAGCCAAACACTGTAAAATTGTATTCAGTTTATGTAAAAGTTTCAAATGGCGGACAGACTGCAGTACTGCGCACACCGTCATGCTAACTAAACCAAGTATGTTTAAAAAGAATCTATTCAACTTGGTGCCATAATGGATATATACGGCCTCATAAATCCCAGCACACACACACCACACCACACACACACACACACACACACACACACACACACAACAGGTGTTAACACGACACAATGGACCACACACACACACACACACACACACACACACACACACACACACACACACACACACACACACACACACACACACGGGTCCGGGATAAGAAACATACACCGACCACAAAACCGGACACGCGCTGGCTCTGCTGAATCCAGTATGAGAGATATAAACCGAGTGAGAGATATAACATGCGTGAGATATACACCCTGAGGAGACCTTGAGAGAGATACACGTGAGAGATACACGTGAGAGATATACTGAGAGATACACTGAGGAGAGATATACCATGGTGAGATATACACTGTGAGAGATATACTGGTGAGAGATACACCGTGTGAGATAATGTGAGATATACACCGTGTGAGAGATATACCATGTGAGATGCACCGTGTGAGAGAAATAATGTGAGATATACACGAGGTACCATGTGAGAGTACACGAAGGAGAAATACCATGTGAGATATACACCGTGTGAGAGGTACCATGTGAGATATACACTGTGTGAGAGAAATACCATGTGAGATATACACCGTGTGAGATATACCGTGAGATATACACCGTGTGAGAGATATATACCATGAGATACACCCTGTGAGAGAATACCATGTGAGATATACACCGTGTGAGAGATATACCGTGAGATATACACCGTGAGAGATATACTATGTGAGATATACAAATGTGTGAGAGATATACCATGAGATATACACCGTGTGAGAGATATAATATGAGATATACACTGTGTGAGATATACCATGTGAGATATACAGGAGATATATACCTTGTAAGATATCCGTGTGAGAGATATACCATGTGAGATATACACCGGAGAGAAATACCATGTGAGATATACACCGTGTGAGATATACACCGTGTGAGAGACACCATGTGGGAGACATACCGTGTGAGAGACAGACCAGCCAACAGTGGGTGAGGGTGAGCCAAGAGACCCAGGTGCTGATATTAACTTTATACTCAGCTCATAACCCTACCAATACCTGAGAGTCTTACTGCTGAGCTGATATTATGGTCACTATAGTAGTAGTAGTAGTAGTAGTGTAAGTAAATTAGGATATTTAATATTAAGGTAAATAAATGGTATGGTGTGGCTATTGGGGGAGGCTGGAGGCCAATAAAAAAAAAAATAGTAGTAGTAGTAGTAGTAGTAGTAGTATCATCATCACTACCACTACAATTTTTTTTCTTTTTTTGCTGCTCTTATTCTTATCATCATCATCAATTATTACTATTATTACTGGATGAATTATTATTACTGACCACTACCGGGTTATCATGTTTCCTGGGGGCATAAATGAAGCCACCAAGCGAAGTCTATAGATGGAACCCCCGCGGGACTCAAGTGAAGCCTGCCCGGAGGTGTCAAGTGTGGAGGTAAAGTAAAGGTGTAGGAGGCAGATGACAAGACGAGAGGGAGGGGGATGGCGAGAGGGAGGGAGGGAGGGGAGAGGGTCAGTGAGCTGGAAGATGAATGAGGCAAATAAACAGTGTGGAGGGTGAGGAGGAGGAGAGAGGAGGGAGAAGGGAGGGAGGTTGAGTGTTAAGGAAGTGGATGAAGAAGCCTCGGATATAAGTGTTAAGCTAAGCTGCGTGGATACAGGCTCCCTAGCTGGTCCGATTCCAGGGCGCCCCTAGTCCACCCAGCTGTGAATGGGTACCGAATCAATATTTACGGTTAGGAGAGTGTGAAGGCGGTCCCGACGCAGATGGAAGTGGTGTTTTGTTTGTTTTTTACACCTAACCGATCTAACATGCAAGTATCTACCCTCTGAGGATTTTGTACTGATATACCACTTGACCCGCTGTAAGATGCTGTTCTGACTCTGCCTGTCCCACAAGATCATTAAAACAAGTGAAATGAGCCTTTCTGTCGTTAGATGTTGTGTGTGTGTGTGTGTGTGTGTGTGTGTGTGTGTGTGTGTGTGTGAAATACCAGTAGTGTAAGATAGGTGGTACAGAAGAACGAGTAAAGCCAGTTCGCGTACATACAAATGAAGCCCTGGTGCTCAAGTGAAGCCTGGCGGGAGGTGCTAAGTGTGGGCCAGAGTGGGCGTGGAGGAGGCAGATGACAAGACGAGGGAGGAGGGTGGAGTGGTTCAGAGCTGGGAGATGAATGAGAAAAAAGCAGGGGTGTGTTAGGTAAGTGGGTGGAGCCCTGGTGGTGAGGCGACCCCCAGGAAACTGATGAAGTGCCGTACAGAAGCCATATTGTGTGAAATAAACAGCAGGGAGAGAGAACACTTCATCACTCCCACTAACATACAACAACAATGTCTCACAACCCTTCTTAACATACACAGGTACACGACCTCTGGATTATTGAATTTTCATAATGTCTTGTTCTGACTGATGTCATGGAGGCACGAGACACTGAGCAGGGTGGGTGGCCTGCCGTCTTCCCTCCCACAGCACGTTGTCAGCCGAGGTCCTCCGTGTTCCCCTTAGCTTTTAAATTCCCCTTTACACCCCGCCCTCCCTTTATCTCCATGTCTATATTAAACCCTCCCTTTACCCCTATCTACAAATCTCTTCTTCCCCTTATCTTCATCACCGAAACATTCCCCTCCTATGTCCCCAATCCCCCCCTCTATCATCATCAACCCCATCTCCTCGTTCTCCCTCTCTCCATTTCCTCTTCCCTACTTCCCTCACCTTCTCTCGTTATCCTCTTCCCTTTTCATTTCCCCATTCTTTTCTGTACCTCGTCCCCTCCTCTTTCTTCACTGCCCCTCCTTCCTCCCCTCTTCTTTTCCCCATTCCCTCCTTTCCTTCCCCCTCCATCCCCCTCTCCCCCCCTCCCATTTCCCTCTCTTCCTTTCCCCTCCCATCTCCTCTCTTCCTTCCCCCCCTCCCATCTCCTCTCTTCCTTCACCCTCCTCCTCTCTTCCTTCCCCATTCCTCCTTTCCTTCCCCCTCCCATCTCCTTGTCTCCCTCCTCCCCCTCTCTCTTCTTCCTCCCTCCCTTCCTTCCTTCCCATCCTTCCTTCCCCCTCCTCTCTCCCTTCCCCCTCCACGCGCCCCTGATGGTATCCTCTTGTCAAGAATATCACTGGTGGCCTGCATTGTCAACCGCGGCAGGGAGCTAAGATTTATGTTACTCTGCTCATGCCTAATAATTCGGGTTGCGCGCCCTGCCGATACCAGGAACAAGATGGGACTCTCCAAGAAAGACTGCAGCGAGGAGGAGGGAGGTGGGGAGGAAGGTGGTGGAGAGAAGGAGGGAGGGAGGGAGGTGGTGAGGAAGGAGGGAAGAATGGTGAGAGAGGAGGAGGGAGGGGAAGGTGGGGAGAAGAAGGAAAAAAGAGAGAGGAGGTGAGAAGGAAAGAGGAGGTGAGAGAAGGTGCAGAGGAGGTGGTGGGGAGATAAAGTGAAAGGAGAGGAGGTGGAAAGATGGGGAGGGAGAAAGAGACAGGAACGGGGAGGTGAAGGAGAGAGAGGCGGAGAATGGAAAAGGAGGTGGGATGGGGAACAGGAGGATGAGGAAGCAGTGAGGAGGAGGAGGAGGAGGAGGAGGAGGAGGGAGGAGGAGGAAGCAGTGAGGAGGAGGAGGAGGAGGAGGAGGAGGAGGAGGAGGAGGAATTTTACAAGAATGACTCACAGCTAAACCTCACAGAAATCTCTTTTGGTGATGGCATAGCTGGCAAATTTTTCTATGGCAGAGAGACCCACAGAAAAATCCCCGTCGAAAATCCCTGTGGTGGTAATAGGCGGATATTTTTTGTTATCTTTGTTTTTGTTTTCTGTTACAGGGAATAGAAGGACAACAGAAAAAAAATCCTGTTCAAAAGTTCCGACCTGGTAATGGGTGAGGGGAATCCTTCGTGTCTGTTGCTGACTGTTGTTGTTGCAGGGAAGAATGCCACAGAAAAGTACCTCCTGAAATTCTGCTGTGATGGCTGTAAACCTCTCTCCTCTCTCTCTCTCTCTCTCTCCAAGTAATATTCTTTTGTTGATAAAACTCTGTGGGCTGGGGACTACACCTTGAACTAAGGAGGTTCTCGGGGAGATGGGTGCATCAGGTGTGTGTGTGTGTGTGTGTGTGTGTGTGTGTGTGTGTGTGTGTGTGTGTGTGTGTGTGCGCGTTTGCTGGTGGGAGCATAACAGGTGTGTACTCACTCTCTCTCTCCTCTCTCTCTCTCTCTCTCTCTCTCTCTCTCTCTCTCTCTCTCTGCCTTGCACTCGAGCCCCGTTGCACGTACCACATAGCAAGTGCATTATGATAATAGCTCCTGTTATTAGTGCTGGCTGGCAAATTAGACGGCGAGTTTCAGGGCTGCCGGGGTGGATGTTGAGTGTGGTGTCGGTGGTGGTGATAGTGGTGGTGAATGTTGTGGTGATAGAGGTGACGAGTATTGGATGGTGGTGGTGAGTGTTATAGTGATGATGATGGTGGTAATTGTTGTGGTGATGATGGTGGTGACGATGCTGGTAATAATGGTGGTGGTGCATGTTGTGGAAATGGTGGTGATGGTAGAAGTGAAAGGAGTGATGATGGGAAATGAGGGTGATAGTGTTGGAAGGAGTGATGGTGATATGGTGATAATGGTGGAAGAGGTGGTATAGTGAAAAGGGTGGAAGTGATGGTGATAGTGTTGGAAGGATTGGTGGTGGTGGAAGGGGTGGTGGTAGTGGCGGCGGCGGTGATTGCATCAGGTCAACAGGGCGTGGGAAGGCTGGCTGGGCGCGCATGCTTGTGTAGCTTCACTTTGCTTTATTGTCTGCATGCTGCCGGGGCGTGAGGGCGGGAGGAGGGGACGGAGTGGTGGGCGTGCGGTGGTGGGGAGGGCGTGCAGGTGAGAGAAAGCTGGTAGAAAGGTGAGGGACGGTGGTGGGGAGGACGTGCATATGGGGAGATGAGGGACGCTGGTGGGGAGTTGGGGAGACTGCTGGGGAGGAGGCCGCGTGAGGTCCATCTATGTGATACAACCCAGCACATGTTCCGGTCATGGGAAGAAAGAAAATCTCTCTCTCTCTCTCTCTCTCTCTCTACAATAGCATTACTACCCCCAACATCATCAACACACGCACACACACAGTTCAACAACCTTAATCCCACATAACTTTACCCAAGACACCCTGGTCCATATCTCAACAAGTTGGGAAACAAGACAACGCGGGGAGTGAAAAACTTACGATCACCTCTCACACAAAGTTTCACAAAACAACCCGGAATTAAGGTAGGTATCAGAGCTCGTCAGTGTCAGTCAGGGAGAGTTACACACCGCAGCCCCTCGTGTCTGTGATCAGGTTTAATAATTACAGTTCATAACATAAAAGTTGTTGGGACATAAATCCTAAAGATATTTATCGTCCCATTTTCACAGGTGATGGAGCCATGGCGGTGGTGGGAGAGAGTTTACTGCTTTTCACAAATACGATGAGCCTGGGTCGACCTCTCAAGCATGTTTACATAATATAATGATGATGGTGTTTTTATAATGACACAAACACACACACACAAATCCAAGCATACACACACACACAAAAGAATCAATACACAAACACAAACACAGACACATAAATAACAATACACACATATACGAACCAACGCACACCTATTCGAATCTACACACACAACACAGAAATCAACAAACCTGGTACACACACACACGGATCAACAAACACACACACACATTCTTCACTCAGAGCACAAACACATTCAGCACCTGTGAAACGCACCACAGTATTGAGTGGCAGAACAAGGTATACAAACCAGAGCTGTGTAAACATCACCAGGTGGAGGGCAGGAGGAGATGTCCACCCACTCGTGACTCAAGCAGGTGGTGACGAGAGGAGGGAGGGAGAGGAATATACTAATTAAAGACACGGGGAAGAAAGGATGTAGGGAAGAAGGGGGAGGGGAGTAAGGATGAGATCACCCTTGACAATATACCACACCATCATGTCATGTCAACTGGGACGTCATGTTAAAATCATCTTCCATCCCGGCTATTTTTTTCGTAAACACAAACATCATCCCAAGCATCTCTATTTACCAGCAAACTAGAGAAAAAAAACCCTTTTAGATAAACCATTCAGCCAAACCATTACTCCAAGCTTAACCATTAATCCAAGCCAAACCATTACTCCAAGCTTAATAATATATAGGTGTTGGACTAACTGAGCTTAAAAGTCAGTCGTAACTCCCACGCCTACTGAGCCCTTGTGTTGCCGCCGATGTTTTTACACACACTTGTCTAAGGAGCGGGGAGAAGATAGAGGGGTAGTGGTGGTGGTCCTTGCCACTTACTGCACGGTAAGTGGCATATAATAATAACATCCCCGGTGAATCCTCAATCCTGGGGTGTGGCTAACCTCGTAACATAGCAGGTCTCTCTCTCTCTCTCTCTCTCTCTCTCTCTCTCTCTCTCTCCTGTGTGTGTAAGCGTGAGGTGGGGGGGGTGGTGGTGTAAGAGTGCCTGTTTGCATGTTGCGAGTGAATGTTGGCGTGCAAGGGTGCGTGTCCCCGCGCACGACACCCTGTCTGCTCGCGGTGCTGCAGTGGAAAGCAGTAAAAAAAAAATAACAATAATAAGAAAATATAAATATAAACAACAAGAAAAGACACGATAAAGAAAGGTGAAAACTAGAAAATTACAGAGAACAAAGTATATGAGAGAGATTTAGGGAGACAGACATGGAGAAAAATGAAAAAAATAACAAGACAAGTCACTTCGCAAAAAAAAACAAAAAACAGAAAGCACTTTAGCAAATTACAGACGCCAAGGATGAAGACATAAAAAAGATACGAGGCGCTGTAATTGACCAAAACGAATAGGGAATAATAATAATAAAAAAAAATCAACGAACGAGGGTCAAAACGAATCGCGGTAAGAAGCAGGAATGTGACGACAAAGAACCGCCAATAAAATCACACACACACGGAAAAGAAAGAGGAAAAACGACTACGAAATTACACAGCAAGAGGAATAAACGACCATAAAATACAACAAGGAAAGAGGAGACAGGAGAGGAAGAATATATAGAATTAAGAAGAAGAAAAAAGCTAACCAAAAGATGATTAAAAAGGGAAGGGGGGGAGGGAGGTTAGGGACAGCAGGGAAGGTAACAATTATCCAAAAAGGAATAAGCAACTGGAATAAATAAATAAGAGCAGAAAACATAGCAATAAGGAGTAAATAATGTGAACAAAAAGGGGGGAGAAGAAGCAATTATCTAAAAAGGAACAGAAGAAATAAACAAGCCCGAATAAAGACAAATATGAAAAAAAAACACAAGGAAAATAAAAGAACTCACATGTACTCAAAACAAGAATAATAATATATATGCATTATATATAAAGATGAAAATAATAATAAAGGTAAAATAAAAAAAAAATACAAACAGAGGGAGACAATAGCAAGAGAATGATAATCACAGGAACCAGAAAATAAACCAGACGTGCGGGGAATAATAGGGAGGGAGGGAGGGAGGGAGGGAGGGAGGGAAATCAAATTAAGGTATGATGATTCAACAACTACTCCTGAGACAGCGACATCCTGGAGGTGTTGCAGCCGGTATTTGCAACACCCAGTCAATGTTGCAATTAACATTTTTTTCAACACCAAGCCAATGTTTCAATCAGCATTTGCAACACCCCAGACAATGTTGCAATCACCATTTAAATCATCTAGTTAAAGTTGCTATCAACATTTTTAAAATCAAAACAATTCCGCAATCAATACGAGTTAATGCCCATTCAATGTTGCATATAGTATTTGTAACCCATATCCGATATTGCAACCACCACTTGCAATTCACATTCAATGGTCAAGTCGTACAGAGTCCAGCACCAACAACAACCCCCTCCCTGTCAACAACATCCATCACCATCACCACCAACGCTATTATCACCACCATCTCCATCACAATCATTCCCATCACTACCAACATCTCCATAACCACCATCACCACCATCCCCAACATCACCATCAACCCCTCACTGTGACTCAGGGTAAGCATTTGTCTGGTGCCGCTCCTCCGCTATACATCACTCTGGCGCTTAATTATTATACAATGGTTACTCTTAATGGCCTCCCTCCCCCCTCCCCCAGTGCTAGATTGATCAAGAGATTATCCCCAGTAGAGCCACCCCAGTCCACGTGCATTCTGTTCCTCCCGACTGACACACACACACACACACACACACACACACACACACACACGTAATCCCAGGACGCGCTTTAATGACAGGGTGTCGGTGTGCACTTACAAGGGACACATTACACCAATCTCCTCCCCCGGCCCATAAGAAGGGCGTTGGGTCTCCTGGGTGGTGTCCTGGTGTTAGCTTGGTGTTAGCTTAAGGACAGGACCTCTTCTATCTTCCGTCCCCTTCTACCCATCCTACCTCACCAGACTAGTCAAGCCTTGCCTAACCTACTCTATCTCTTTCTTCCCCAACCAGAGCTTACCCTAACCTAACCAAACCTACCCCCCCTCTTCCCCACCAGCGCCTAACCTAACCTACCCTCCTCTTCCCCAACAGCGCCTACCCTACCCTAACCCAACCCTCACTTCAGCCTATCCTATCCTAGCCTAACTTATTCCTCCTCTTCTCCACTAACTTATCCTTATCAATGGCTGCACCATAACGAGAGTTAAGAAAGACAGGCAGAATACCTGGCGAACATTCGTCTGATGTGAACTTCATTAGAGTGACACTGCACGGATGAAGAGGATCGCCAGACGCTGCTGATTGCTTCCTTGTGCAGGTGGTATACATATATTCTTTTCCTAAGGACGCTTAAGAGGCCGCGAGTCCTGGTTGACTGGGTCCCTGTGTGACTATCTGCACGGTTGACTAGCTGACTGTGTAACTGCTTTAAGCATCTGATTGGTTAATTGTTTAAGTGTGCCGACGCTTGACTGACTGTGTTACTTGAGTGAGTAGTGATGCAGTGGACAATGCAAGGCTACCTCTCACTTTAACGTGCGGGTGTGGCAGAGGAAGAGGAGGCCAAGTCCCACCTCCGCTCCATAATCCATGACAACCACCACCTGCACCGTCTTCTGGGCCCTCCTGCCCCACCGCCATGCATACTCCTTCTCCTCTCCTCTCATCCTTTCCTCTTGCATTTGTCTTCCTTTCTTTCTTTTCCTTCCACTGGCTCGAAAAGGCCAAGTCCGAATTCTCAAAGATTCATAGGCCATACCTGAATCCTTAACTAAAGATATAAAAACGCCTCTCCTTAACGTGGTCTCTGTGTTATGTTGACGCCATACTGGTCGTCATACTCAGGTTAACATTACTTACACGAGCCTGTTTGACGTGTTCTCACTTCATCAGCTAGTTGGTGTAAGATTTAATGCATGAGTCTTTGTGAATTGGCGCCCGTTGTGGGCTTCTCCCTGGCCACCGACTTGCTCTCCTTCACCACGTGCCGCTCTGCTGGTCATATTCACCCACTCGAGTACCAGCTGACGCTCGAGCGCGCCTCCTGAATACGGCCCCTCCAAACATTACGCACACAAAAAAATCACCCAACCGTTTGCCCCCGAAACTCGACACCGTATTTAATCTCTCAGTCAACATATGCAACAACGCCCCCCCCCCTCCCAACCACCACCACACGGACGAGTTTTGCAACTTGCATCTGGCGCGTCTCCCCTTTGACGGCCCCGCAGCCATGTGAATATTGTTATTATTTACCACTCTGTATCTGTATTTATGTGGGTAAATAATGTTTCAATATCAATAACCACACAACCAATCACATCAACAAGAGACCTACACAACCAGAAACACCTCACGACTTCAAAAACCTTCAACATCGACCCATAACCTTGGTTGTTGCTCCCTGACGTAACATCGACCGCTATGTACTGTACTTTTGTCAGCTGCTCGTGCACAATGACCTCCGACTCTTTAACTTTCATCTATGACCTTGGCCTTCAAACGTGACCCAGATATTGTACAGACATAACACCATCACCATCAAGGTAAAAGACACCACGAGGACTTAAGTTAACACGAACACACGACAACCAACCAATCAACTAGGCAGAATGACGAACAAGACCGACTGATGTACTGAACCAGCAGACGGTAATAGGGACATCCGGGTTGACATCTCGGGCAAGAGGGGAGGGGAGTCAAAGAACCAAATCATCGAATCAGTTGGTGATTAGTCTCAGCTCCGGGGGTCCGGTGGGACGAGTTAATAACAGGGAGTCCCCCTCTGTTACAGGTAATTCTACACCAACCCTCTCTTTGTCACACACACACACACACACACACACACACACACACACACAAACAGCCATGAACCAACTTAGGAAGAGTGGGGAATAAACACACACACACAAATACCCGTATTCTAAAAAAGATCTTCACATTAAAGTCAGTGGCCAGTCAGCGCTTAATTTCCAGACCTCTTTACCACCGAACACATCAGTTATAAAACCCAGTCCAATCACACGAGATTAACTTGATCATGATTGGGAGATTTTTTTGAGGGGGCGTGTGTTGGGAACTTTTCTTGACCCGGGATTGAGTGTATATAAAGCCAGGATTAGTGGGAATGACTTAGCGGAGGAGTTAGGAAGTTTTGGAGTAAGATCAAGTGAAGTTAAAAGTTACGAGTCAAGACGAGAGTATTAAAAGGCCGTCGCTGCTTCCTCTCTTTCCACTCTGAGTTTTCACCTGCTTGATTAAGTGCCTTTACGTGCACTGATCTACCAGGCCCGCGTGTGCTGGGTCAGATCTATCGTGTAATGCATCTCGGTGTATAGGACTTAACAGTGATTTTTACGGATATCAGGTTCTACTTAATGCTTTTTGTTTACTATCGCCTCCATCATTCTCCTGCGTAAAACAAACGTATATCGCATATCAAAAACAAGTAAGGATTTAGCACCTGCAGTCGATCATCTAGCAGAGAGTTGTAAACAAGAAAACCTTCACGTCTCTCCTTCACTTTTACTTCCTTCTTCTTAGTCAGTCTTTCAGGGCGGCCAATATGCAAAACAACTTCAGCAACAGAAATGCAATTCAAGAACTTCCGGTCAACACTCCAATCTTGCAGTCATCTCTCTTGCACTATAAAACTTCAACACGTATGGATATGATGAAACTGTTTTTGTTGCATTTTAATTAACTGTATGAGCTTCTTTCTTGACCTTCTGACTCACCCACTCGGAAATTTCCTTATGCACCCCTAGCCCGCTCATGTCAGAGACTCCTCCTTGCACCCCCACTAAACTCGCGCACTTATTAAAACACGACAGGTGAAATATATTTGCTCACCTGTTTCACCTTAATCTATTCAAAACATTTCCTTCTAATATACCGGAATACAAGTAACGTCTCTTCACCCGGTATCATCTACTGTACAGTATAAATTCTAAATCCTCACCATCTATCTCTATTTTCTAAGCTCACTATGGAGACACCTACATCATCATCATCATCATCATCATCATCCGTTTCATTTTCTCCATCCTTTCACCTCACCATCACACTCTGCATTAAACCAACCACTATCCCATTAACCTGTAAATTACGGAGAAACTAACACAAACTCCTCGTCAACACGTTCACAAGACACAGTTTAACACCAGACATATTATTACAGCGCAGGATTCTGGTCTTTACCCTCCGACTTCCCCCTGACACACACACACACCTCTCTCTCTCTCTCTCCCCTCACTCACAAGTTTGATTACGTCCTCAATAAGTCTGGCAAATCTTTTTCTCGCACTAGATATTTCAAAAGTCTCCGGCAAAATACGGCATCAAGCTCCTCCTCGCCCAACTTTTACTTTATGGGGCCTTCTTGCTGCTTTTATTCATTTCCTGGTTCATTTCTCTCCAGTTTTCAGGAAGTATCACCGACAGTGGTCATCGGGTCACATTATGATGACCTTCCCACAAATGACCTTGACCTGATATTCTTTATACCTATAGCCAGACACTAAAAGAATGGTGTCCTTTTATTTAGCTTTGGTTAAGCTTCCTGGGCAGTACTCTTTACGCAGGGTGCCAGTAAAGGTCATTAGGTCACATACCTTTTACTCCCACAAATGCCCTTGGGCCAAACAGTCATTCTCTTCTTACACTAATAATAGCCTCCTCGTAACCAGGAACTAAACAGCTCTATATCCAGACATCAACCTTCCCTCTAGTAACTTCTACTCTGGACTCACCAGGGATGAAGCCACTCTTCCTATATAGCCCATCTGAAGGTCTCTCAACCCCTAGTTCGGAAGTCACAGCCACTGCACACTATAACAAGAACACCGCGAGAGGATGTAAAAACTCTTATCATCTCACGGCTAAAAAATTGAACTGCTACGACCTGACCACACGACGACGACGACATGAACGTGGTGACACAAGCTCTTCATCTCCCTCAAACAGAGACTAGACAAAAGCCATAAACCAACATCACGTAATGCGTCAAAAACTCCCACCACTAACGACGCATCACACACACTACAACATTTTTACCCTCGCCTCTCCTGCGCCACTACTCCCCTCATGCATCTCGTTCCCACATCAATAATCTTGAATGACCTTCCATCCCTCAATCTTCTCCTGGCATCAACACATCTCCCACCTTGCGAAAAAAGGGAAAAAGAAAAGTCTGTGAAAAAATAAATACGACTTTCTTCTACACACTCGTCCTTGTATTCTTCCTCCTGGTTGCTCGTCCTTTCAAAACCTCCCGTCCGTCCTCACATGCAATACCGAGTCCTGTCCGGATTCACAAAGACTCGTAACGTTAATTCTATCCCCTAACTACAACCAGGAGAATGGTATCGTATCTTCGGTAAGTTTTACAGGCTCAGTGTTATATTGATGCCACTGTTAACGTTATTTTGGTGTTTGAGTTAATGTCAACCACTTAAGGGCGCCTTCTTACTTCCCCGAATACGATGAAAATTCATCGTACGAACCTCTGGGAATCCGGGCCCACTGACTCGTACATTTGAGGGGGACGCGTCTCAATCCTCAGCTCAGCCCTACTCGACAACATCCAATCTAAAACTATACGCCTTTACAACGACCTCACCCTCACCTGCAGCTCTCTCTCTCACGTTCAGGCTCTTTCGGCGTCTTATTTCACCGACACATTTATAATCAAGGCTCCGATGAAATTCAATCCATCATCCGAGACGTACGTGAACCCTGTCGCCCTACTGCCTTGTCACTATTACAATGTTCACAACCCTGACGCACCAACTTCCTCCTCCTCTCTCACGTGTATCGCCCCCTCGTGAGTGAGAAGCCTTCCTGACACCTGTTCTCCCTCCTACATATAACCAAGAGCTTCCAATTGCACTGCATACAGCCGTCTCATATCCTCTGCGAATTAGCTGAATAAATTCGATTAATGTGCAAGGCAAACTACCCAATGTTGTCGGAGCCCACTGCGTCAGTTCGGCGCTGCTAAGTGCATCCTTCCCTCGCTCATCTCAAACAAAACTTTCTCGCGGTTTCTCTTTAAAATTCATTTATTTTTCCTGTGGTCCATTTGTGGTGTGTTTGTGTGCCCTTCTTCCCCTCCTGTTGTCAGCCACCTCGTCTCCCTCTCTTTCTTTACCCCTCTTTCTATCTCCCCTCCTCCGTTCATTTTCCACTTTCCCCAAAATACATCGTTCGTTTTCCTGTTCCCCCCTCCCCCCCCCCCTCCTACAATATGAATGAAGCAGTAGTAGTAGAGGAGGGAAGGTTAGTAAAGAGTGTGGCATATTGGCCGGCGGGGTAAAGCAGTTAAAACGGATTTAAGCCCGGGATTAACGCAAGGATTAAGAGCTACCAGCCAGAGACTCTCAGCTTACATACCAACTAGAGACTTGCCAGCTTTGAGATACATCCAGGACGTCCTGAGCCACGGGAGGAGGGACTTCCGACCACCAGAAGGGGATCATCATTAATAGAAAGTGACTCCGATAAAAATGGGTCAGGTGGTGGTGTGTGTCGAAGAGAAGAGAACATACACACAATCCTGGGAGGGTCTTGATAAAAGTGGCAACCATCTGTGGAGAAGAGAGGATGATTCACTGACTTCCATCCTTCCTTCCTTCTCTCTCTCTCTCCTTCGCCCTCTTTCTCATTCCTTACCTCCCCTTCTCTTATTCCTTCCTTCCCTCACTGACCAGCCTCATTCCCCTCATCTCTATCTCCCTCCTTCACTTCCTCCCTCCTCCGCTTCCTCCCTTCCTCACCTCTTACCTCACTCCTATCTTCTTGCCCTCACCCGTAACCCTTCTCTCTCCCTCCCCACTTTCCTTCAACTTTCCCTCACCCCGACGAGCTCAGCGAGGGACCACCAGTTTAGCAAGACCCACTCACCTTCACCTTTGAGAGCCCTCACCTGTGATAAGGACCCTCTTGTCAAAGACACACCTCCGTCTTGTGAGAGAGAGAGAGAGAGAGAGAGAGAGAGAGAGAGAGATACCCGCCTCGCCTGTCAACTGGGTGTCGCAAGCCCCCCCCTCCCCCACTAACCTCCCTGTGAGAGATATCCCCAGCTCAAGAGAGACTCCATCACAGACCAAGGAGGAGGAGGAGGAGGGAGAAAGAAGAAAAAGGGGGAGAGAGAGAGAGGGGGAGGGAGGTCTTAAGCTCACAAAAGACGCCCGAGCTGGGAGATAAACCCCTAGTTTAAGGAATTCTCGCCGCCTTACTCAAACTTCTGATACATCAACACGAGCAAGTGATGGCAGGGAGGGAGGAGGGAGAGCTCCGACAAGTTAGTGAAGACGGAACCAGCTAGAGCCATCTGCTGGTGTGGTGGTTGGTTGGTGTTAGAGGTTGTCTTGGGTGATGATGGTGAAGGAGGGTGGTGGCTGGTTGGTTGTTTGGTTGGTAAGGTTGATTGGTTGGTTGATACAGTGAACGGGTGAAGAAATCGTCTGTGTACCTGTTGGTTATTTAAAGTCGAGTGGTTGATTGGTAGTGTAACAGGTAGATTTGGTTGACAGGTTGCTGAAACTTAATGGTTGGCAAGAAACACTGCGCATGTGTCAAATCATCCAGGAGAAATAGTTGGTAGATTGGTTGACTGGTTGCTGAAACAATTGTCAACAAGAATCACTTCCTGTTTGCAGTAGTCGTCGAAGGGCAGTGGATGGCTGGCAGTGTTCCTGGTTGATGGGTTGATTGGTTGAAAAAAAAAAATGAAATGGTTGGCAAGAATTATCACCGTATGTATTGGTCGACCAGTGGGAGTGGGTTTGGTTGGTTGGTTTGGTAGGTTGGTTGGGTAGGAGGTTGAGGTGGGCAGCTGGTTGAACCTTTACGGGGGAAACCAACCAGTCGCCACCAAAGCCAAATCAATATTGTTGAGACCCCGGTAGAGCGTCCCTGGACCTCGCTACACTGACCCCCACGGCCCCCCCCCCAATCCCTCCCCTGCCGCCACTTGTGCCAAAATTCACCGTTTTAGTGGAAAACCGTCAGATTCTTCCACCATCATCACCACATCCCTTCCCTCTCTTTCTTTAGACATTATTATTATTCTTACAATTCTCAATTAAAAGATAAAACAACAATACATTTCCTTTTACCTTTTCATCCTATTACCATTTCGATTACACACCTGAGTACCAACAAAGAGAGATTATCAGGTACTCTCTTCCCCCCCCCTCTCTCTCTCTCTCTCACCTTTACACAGCTGAGGCAGACGACCAGAAGGAGCCTTAATGCATTTCTCATTCATTAGCCCCCCCCACACACTTACCCCTAATTCTATACCCGTTTACTCAGCACAGGTAAAGAAGACACAGGTATGGAAGACTTCAACCTGGTAACCTGTACACAAACACTACCTTATTGAACCTTATAGGTACAGGTTAGTAGAGAGGACTTCCCAATTAATTACAGGGGCACAAACACTAATTACAACCAGGTTCCTAGTTAATTAGAGGCCATAATCACTAATCACCACCAGGTTTGGGTAAGTGAAATGCCTAATTAATCATCATACGCAAAACAGCACTAAGGAACATGTACTTATGGCGTTAAGTTGTGCTAAATGTATACGCATTACAATATTTTAAATAAACACCCCCCCCGCCCCCACAGCATCAGTGTACGTTATCGCCATGACACACACACACACACACACACACACATATATGGATGGACGGACGGACGGACGGACGGACGGACGGACGGACGGACGGACGAACAGACAGACAGACAGACAGACAGACAGACAGAAGAGACAGACAGACAGACAGATAGATAGATAAATAGATAGATAGTTGAAAAAATACTGTATAGATTAATTGACTGACAAGAGATAGAGACATTTAATCAGTAAAATCGTCAAACAAATTTCCACTGGCTCGACGTGTACACAAGACAAACTTTTAAACAAAGGCAAACAGGAGTAGCTTCCACCATGGACGTCATCACCATCATCATCATCACCATCAACACCATCATCATCACCACCATCAACGAAAAAAAGCAAAACACACTCTTAACGCCCAATCCCCTCTACTACACCACCTCATCACCGCACACAAGAGGAACTGGGAAAAGCACATCATAATTTCATCCCCAGTAAGCATGGACGACACTCAGCAGGATGGAGGGAAGGACAGGAAGGAAAGCGGAGGCCGTGGTTGTGGTGATACAATCTCTCTGGTGGCCATCATGTTACCCTCATAAAAACAAAATAAACACAACACTCACTCCAGTCCGAGGGGCGGCTGGGGGCTAGGGGCTAGGGGAGCTGGGATGGTTGGTTGGTTCCCTCCTGTACGCGTTCGCCAGCCAGCCAGCAAGCACACACACACACACATATACACAAACACACACACACACACACACACATGGTTAAATTCATAGTGCACATGAACACACACAAACACATACACTCACTCTCATTCCAATTTCCTTTCTGTCGCCTCCCCTCTCTCTCCCCCCCCCTCAGCCCCTCCACTTCTCTCGCTCTCTGTCAATCCCTCCTCCTCCTCTTTCCTTACCTCCATGTATCTATTTTCCTCTCTCCTTCCCTCCCTCCTCTTTTCTGCTCTCCTCCTTCCTTCCCTCTTCTCTCCTTCTCCCATTCCTCTTTCCCTTTCTCCTCTATTTTCTCTTCCCTCCCCTCCCTCTTTTCCCCTCTCTCCCTTCTCCTTCCTCTCTCTCATTTCTTCCTCCCCCACCTCTTCTCCTTCCTCCCCTCCTCCTTCCCTTCCCTCCCCTCCTTCCTTCCTCCTCTTCTCCCCCTCTTCTCCTTTCCTCTCCTTCACCCCTTCCTTCCTTCCCCTTCTTCCTTCCTTCCTTCCTTCCCTTCCTTCCTTCTTCCTTCCTTCCTTCCTCCCCCCCCTCCCTCCTCTCCTCCTTCTCTCCTTCTCCCTCACTCTCTCCTCCCTCCCTCTTCCCGGAACATGGCAAGGCAGATTTTCTGTGCCAGGACATAAAATCTTCCGCGAATTTGACCCCAAAATTTCTGGAACACTTTACTTCTTTCTGGGGAGATTATTTACTCTCGGCTCTGTTTACTCAGCCTTAAGACGGCCTGGCCTCCCCTTACCTCACAGAAAGGTTGGCTTGGGTTGGTTGAGTTAGGATGGATAGATGAATTGAAACAGAGAGATGGATGGATGGATAGACGGATAGAGATGGAATGATGGATGGATGGATAGAATGATGGATGGATGGAATGATAAATGGACAGACACTCAAACAGACAGACAGACGGACGGACAGCCAAAGGATTCTGGGAGGGAGGAGGGGGAATATTGAAGGACGTAAACACAGGAGAACTTAATAAAAATAAATAAACAAGGTAAAATATACAAAAAAGGGCAGAAAGTGGGGAAAGCAGAAAGAAAAAAGGAAGGAGAAAGAAGGGAAAAAGACAAAGGAAGTATAAAATGGGGAAGTGAGCATAAAAGAAAAAAAACTTCAAACCGTTTCCCGCCAACAGAAACCTTAAAATGATTCTCTTCCTCTGTCTTTTCTCTTTTCTTTTCCTCTCTCCTTTTCCTTCTTACATTTCCCGCTCCCTCCCCTCTCTTTTCCCCTCTCCTTTCCCTCCCTCCCCTCCCTTCCTTCTCTCTGTTTTACTCAGATTAGGCAAAATTGCACCTCAATCTTTTCAATAAAAATTAAATTAATCTTTTTTCTTCACTCCCTCCCCTCCTTTTCTCTCTCCCTTCTCCCTCCCCTCCTTTTCTCTCTCCCTCCTCCCTCCCCTCCTTTTCTCTCTCCTTCTCCTCCCCTCCTTTTCTCTCCTTCTCCCTCCCCTCCTTTTCTCTCCCTCCTCCCTCCCCTCCTTTTCTCTCCCTTCTCCCTACCCTCCTTTTCTCTCTCCCTCCTCCCTCCCTCCTTTTCTCTCCCTTCTCCCTCCCTCCTTTTCTCTCTCCTTCTCCCTCCCCTCCTTTTCTCTCTCCCTCCCTCCTTTCTCTCTCCCTTCTCCCTCCCCTCCTTTTCTCCTCCCTTCTACCTCCCCTCCTTTTCTCTCCTCCCTCCCTCCCTTCCTTTCTCTCCCTCCTCCCTCCCCTCTTTTCTCTCTCCCTTCACCCTCCCCTCCTTTTCTCTCTCCCTTCTCCCTACCCCTTTTCTCTCCTTCTCCCCTCCCCTCTTTTCTCTCCCTCCTCCTCCCTTCCTTTCTCTCTCCCTCCTCCCTCCCCTCCTTTCTCTCCTTCACCCTCCCCTCCTTTCTCTCCTTCTCCCTACCCTCCTTTTCTCCTCCCTTCTCCCTCCCCTCCTTTCTCTCTCCCTTCACCCTTCCCCCCCAAAAAAACACTCAACCACAACAAACCTTGACCACATGTTTACATAACCACCAACTCAAGTCTCTTCACGCAACACGCACATGCTTACGCGCACGGACGCATAAGTACGACCAGACGAGAAGAGCGGAGGAGAAGGGGGGAGGAAAGGAGAAAGGAAGTGATGAGGGAAGAGAGGGAAGGAAGGGAACAGATGAGAGCGGGGGGGGGAGAAGGGAGATATGAGAAAGGGAGGGAGAAGATAAGGATAGGAGGGAAGGGAAAGAGACGATAAAGGGAGGGGAAAAGGAAGACACGATAAAGGAGGAAAGGGAAGAGATGAGAAAGGAATGATGGAGAAAAGAGGGGCAAGGGGGTAAACGAGATGATAAAGGAAGGAAGGAATGAATGAGGAGAGGGGAGAAAGGAAATGGGAAGGGTGAAGGGTGCCATAAAAAAATAAAACTTTACACACACACACACACACACACACACACACACACACAAACAGCCTAATTTACGTCCCTCCCAAAAACACACAAACAACCCGGACAAAAATAATAATAAAAAAAATCCTATAAAACTAACTTTATTAATACAATCACATATTTTTTTCCTATCTCCTGCGCAGTGTCGTCTAACTTCACTTGCTCTAAGGAGAAAAAAAAACGCCGTAAAAAAACTCTCCACTCTTTTCAACTTGTGAGTTTTAATACAGAGTTTAACAAGTGGTCCGCTAATAACTGAGCTCCCCCCTCCCTACCAGCCAGCCCCCAGCCAGTTTTTTAAAGGATTATGATAAAAGTGTAAATTATGTAATGAAGAGAAGAGGAGGGAGGGGAGGGGACAAGAGAACAGAGAGGGGAGGGGAGAAGAGAGGGAAGGGGAGAAGAGAACAGAGAGGGGAGAGGAGAAGAGAAGGGGGGGGGGAGAGGAGGGAGATTAAACCTATACATATCCCATACACAAAAAAATTAAATAAAACATAAGTCTCACACACATAGACAAACAAACCAACAAACAAACAAAAACAGACCACACAAAAGGACACCATCACAACTCTCAATAAGCCCCTCCCCCCTTCCTCCAAATTTGAGGCAACTCCCAGAGAGCCGTTTGGATCTCCTTAGAGGGCGTCCTCTTAAGCTGGAGATAAGACGCCTCGCCTCCCACTCCACGCGAATTAACTCCCCTGCCGAGACCACCAGGGAAATCCTTGACACGGGTCCCGGAATATCAAGAAGCACGCCAACACACCAAAGGAAGAAGATCTGGTGTGATAAAGATTGGGTGTGGAGGAGGAGGAGGAGGAAGATTGGGAGAAGGATTTGGGAATAATATAAGAGATCTGGGGATAAAGATTGGGTGTGGGGAAGATTGGGTGTGGGGGAAGATTAGGGAGAAAGACTTGGAACAACAAGGGAGATCTGTTGATAAATATTGGGAATAACAAGATCTGGGGATAAAACGATTGGGTGTGGAAAAGACAAAGAGGAGAAGAATTAGGGAAAAAAACAAACAAGATTTAGCGATAAAAATTGAATGCAGGAAAGACAGGAAGAAGGACTTGGAAATAATGAGGAGGATCTTAAAAAAATAAAAAACAAACAATGAAAAAGACCGAAAAAGACCAAGACAGATCTGGACAATGGTGGCGATACTGAGAAATACATCAGGAAATACTTGGAAATGCCGAGAACTGCAGAAATGACAAGATAACTCTGGTAATAACGATAAAAGTTCCCCCGGAATATGAAGGGGGAAAAAAAAACAAGGAATGCAATCAGGTCGGGGAATATGCAGCGCTGGGAAAATAAATATTACGAGGGCTGGGGAGGGGAGGGCTGGGGAGGGGAGAGGAGGGCTGGGGAGAGGAGAGGGGAGGGTCGAGAAGGAGACGCTGCAGGATTATCATGAAAGAGCTGAGATGCATTAAGACGACATGAGAATTTCAGGAAAAATATCCCCTTTGCCCTCCCCCATGTAAATTCTTGAGGATTTCTTAAAAGAGACGCGTATAGAGTTGTGTGGAGGGGGAATGTGAGGAGGAGGATATATCAGGTCACCATACCGAGGAGATGTTACCAGAAAATTCCGATGATTTACAGAAAAAAAAAAAGCTTGAGTAAAAAAATGAAAATGCCGATGATTTACAGAAAAAAAAAGCTGTAAATTCTGGAAGGCAGCCAATAAATATGAAGCACACAACCCCCAACGAAACTCTCCTGAGAATTTTCTGCTACATGATAAAGTTTGAGAGACGGAAGAAGGACACTACCAGGGAACACCGCGAAACCTCGAGAAAATAAAGCCCCAAGAACCTCTGTGGAAAAAGACCCGCGAGGATAAGTTTGGGGAGACACAAGATCAAGAGTACCGCAAAATACACGAGTCAGGGAAGGAGGAGAGAGGGAAGGAGGGAAGGAGGGGAGAGAGGTAAGAGGGGGAGGGGAGGGAGGGAGGGAGGAGGAAGGAGAGAGGTAGGAGGGAGGGGAGGGAGGGAGGGAGGAGGAGGAGGAGGGGAGGAAAAGTACCAGAAAAATAAATGTGAGAGTTTCGTCCGCTGCCTAACTGGACTGGATATATCTGGCTGTATCCCCTACCTATCTGCCTCCCCTACCTATCTGCCTCCCCTTCCTCACCCCCCCCTCTCTCTCCTACACACACACACACACACCATCTCCAGGTAATGAAGATGTGACAGGCAGCGTCGACACAAATTATACTCTTACACTGATTGGAGAAACTATCACGATTTATCTGGCTATAAAACGTGTTCTCCTCCAACTAGCTTCAAGCACCCACGTCATCGCTGATTAGTCGCCGCCCCGTCAGGAGTAATTACCCTCCTTTACTACACACACACACTTAACACACATACTTAACACACGTCACAAATAATTACACACCAACTTTACTAAACACATACTTAAAACACACGCCCTAAATAGTTATACCTGTACCACCTTTACTACACACACTTAACACACAAGTCATAAGTAACTACCACCTCCACTACACACAGTTAACACACACACACACACACACACCACCAACCTCGTATATGCGGTTAACCAGCAACACGCACATTTAACCACACCACCACCGCGTCTCGTCTAAAACTCACTTAATCAACCAACACACTCTTCACGCCCACAACCAACACACTCTTCACGCCCATAACCAACACACTCTTCACGCCCATAACTAACACACTCTTCACGCCCATAACCAATACTGGTGCAAACAAACACACCATTTATAACTTTCACCTCCCACATTATTACGTCTACACTCCCTCACACTTGATCCAGCCACCAACTACTTCAACTACCCCCCACGTCAATTATTTATCTATATCTATCCTCCCATCCATGTCAAATATCCACCTGTATCTATCCTTCCATCCACGTCAATTACTTATCCACCTGTATCTATCCTTCCATCCACGTCAATTACTTATCTATATCTATCCTTCCACAAGTTTCTTTACGCCATTTGCCTCTGTCTACCCAGCAGTAATTGGGAACCTGGATGTTAATCGATTAGCGGATCGAATTCCGGGGAAATGGTTAGCCAGTGCAGTTGGCGAGTTGTCCGGTCTTCTCGGACTATTCCTTGACACTGGGTCATGCAGCTCGTTAACTCAGGGTGTGGTTGTTGTGTTGGCGACAGCTTCTACACCTCAAATAAATTCACGCCTAGGCAACCATTATCTATCTTCCCATCCACGTCAATTATCCACCTATATCTATCCTTCCATCCACGCCAATTATCTATCTATATCTATCCTTCCATCCGCGTCAATTATCTATCTATCCTCCCATCCACATCAATTATCTATCTATCCCCTATCAACTACTTCAACCCTTCCACAACAACTATCTACCCCCCCTATCCTTTCCCAAGTGTCGTGGAGTTTATTTACACAACTAACTACCACATCAATCCACGTCAACAACCTCTCGTCACCATCACCCCCCACAAAAAACTATGGCACCTTGTTTACAAAATCCTCCCTTAAGCTGTCACTCCTCTGGCTTCCATCTCAGACCCCCCCACCCCCTCTCAAAAAAACACAAGAAATCCCGAATCACAAAAGCCATTACAAATATCTAAATGTATACAGGAATTGATTTATGCATGAATTATAGGTACAAACTGTAACGTAAACACAACAACCACAATACATGAATCCGCTTCAGGTACAGAAACTTCCATACTGTAATTATAACCAAAACACAACTACATCACAACACTTCCTTCCACCACGCTATCAACATTCTGCTTAATTAACTAAACGACCCAGAAATAATGAAGAGACAAAGACCAAACGACACCAAAAAAAAAAAAAAAAGGTTAATGACTATTTTGCATATAATTATCATCTATGAATGAATTAACCCTCATTAATACGGAAGATATACTATTTATTACCGGTAATATTAGCGTCGATTATACATGATTTATATGAATGAATAAACGTTCCGACGACGCCACATGCATAAGTTAATAAAGCAAATGAACCGAACAGGAGGAAGAAGAGGAGAGGGAGAGGGGGAGGAGGAGGAGGAAGAGGAGAAAGGCCATAATTTAATAAGGAAAATTAACCGAACAGAGAGAGAGAGAGAGAGAGAGAGAGAGAACAAAAGATACGGGGATAACTGAAGGCAAAAGAACAAAGAGAATAAGACAAAGAGCAAAACACTAAAATATGAGAGAGAGAGAGAGAGAGAGAGAGAGAGAGAGAGAGAGAGAGAGAGAGAGAGAGAGAGAGAGAGAGAGAGAGACCAAACTAGTCAAGAATAAAAAAAAACGAAAAAAAATAAAAATAAAAATAAAAAACGGACAAAAAATTAAACCGAAAAAAAACAGTAAGGATAATGTAACCTAAAAATAAAATTAAAAAGAGAAAAGAAGAATTAAAAAAAGAGGGAACAACACAATGGAAAGAAACAGGAGAGGTGAAACAATACGAACAAATACTAAGGGATAACTTATACACCTGCTCCACTTCCCCCAACACAGTGTCATGAGAAGAAAGAAAGAAAAAACACCAAACAAGCGGATAAGTTTGTGTAAAAAAGAGGAAGAGGGGAGGAGGAAGAGGTGGGGGGAGGAAGAGGAGGAGGAGGAGGGGGAAGAGGAGGGGTGAAGGAGGTGGAGAAGGAGGAAGCGAGGAGGAGTTGGAGGAAGAGGAGGAGGAAAAGGTGGGAGAGGAGGAGGAAGAGGAAAGAGGAAAGAGAAGAGAAGAAAAAAGAATAAGGAAGAAAGGGGAGAAGGGAGAGGAGGAGAAGGGAGAAGAATAGGAGAAGAGAAAGAAGAGGAGGGCCCAGCGTCTTGTCCCAGCTGGAGGTGCTCGGCTAAACCCTGGTGACGGCGGGCAGGAGCCAAGCTGCTGCTCCTTCAACAATATCCGACAACAAGTTAACCCCCGGGGGCAGGGGTGGGGAGGGGGGTGTGAGAGTGGGAGAAGATGGTGAGGGGGGGCAGAGGTGGGGAGGGGGGGGTGAAAGTGGGAGAAGATGGTGGAGGGGGCAGAGGTGGGGAGGGGGGGTGTGAAAGTGGGGAGAAGATGGTGAGGGGCAGAGGTGGAGGGGAGGTTTGGGAAGGAGCACCTCCCTTACTCCTGTTTACTCCAGATACACGGAGAGTTAAAAGTTGGTCTCGGTCTCTCTCTCTCTCTCTCATACACACACACACACAAGTAAAGTTTATGAAATACACTCCCAAATACAAACACACGAGAGAGAGAGAGAGAGAGAGAGAGAGAGAGAGAGAGAGAGAGAGAGAGCACATTAACACAGGCACACTGGTTTAAAGCATGATTGTGCCTACTCTTACGTGACAATCCTTGCCTGCCTGCCTGCGTGCATGTGTAAGTATACGTGTCCGTTCACTTGTCCGTCCGTGAAATAAAATAATAATAATAATAATAATAATAACCCGTACTTACCTCCCTAAAATCTACTACAGAATTTAATAGTTAGGTTAGGTGAAGTAGATGGGGGGGGAGGGGGCATTGATGGGGAGGGTTATGAGGTAGGGATGGATGGGGTAACCTGGGGGGGGGAATTGATGGGGGGATTTATCTGGCGGAAGGATGGGAGTGGGGAGGGGAGGGTGGGGAAGGGAGGGGGCGCTTGACCCCACTGAACGGATTTCCGGCGGTGATAACTTTCGGCACTGAGATTTTCCTCCTCATTATATTGTATCGACACAAGTAAACTCACGCCACACCGCCTTCTGTGACCGTGCTGCCCTCACGTCTCACTTGGGTCTCCTCTACCGCCAAGTGTCTCTACGTGCTGCTAGGCTAGACCGGTGGTTGCCATACTGAACTATACAAATGGCATACATGTACTGGAAATGAGGCGAATGGTTTACAAATACCAGTTCCAATCCTAACTGTTAATAACTGGGGTGTGATGTAGTTTAGTTTCATTAGGTTAGGTTAGGTTAGGTTTCGTTTGGATAGTGTGGTGTGGATATGGTTAGGTTAGGTGTGGTTTAGTGTGGTCAGGTGCGCTGTTGTTAAATTGGGAGACTAGAAAGCCTATCACCTACAGAGTTACCGATAATCTCACACACACACACACACACTACTTCCTCAGTGCTCAACCATGTCGTGTTACCTTGGTTAACCACCAAACCATAACCAACCACCCTACCAGCACATGATGATGCACTGTACTGGTGTGACCCAAACAACGGGATTATACTGGACAATACCTCGATCTTGGTGACCATCGATGTATTGGACAGTTTTGTAATGTCCATCGACGTTCCTGGACAATTTACCGTAGAGTATGTAGCGGCGATAGTTGGATTCCTGAAAATATTTACCCACCTGTCGTAGCTACAAAGTTCGTGTCGTGGGCTATCTTATTAATATACGTTACTTTCCCATGGTTTGTGATGTCGTTTTACCGGTTTGTTTTAATGGTCGTTGTGGAGACTTTAAAGTGGTTTCTGTAAGCTACTATGGCGTCAGACACAGAAGAGTTGATTCCGAAAGGCTATACTCTGGTTATCCTGGACAGTTTATGATTGTTGAAGGCTAATGTTATCCAAGACAGTTTACATGATTTGCCGAGGTTATTTTTGTCACCTTGGGCAGTTTTACATGATTACTAAAAGCTTTTGTTGACGTCTAGGGCAGTTTATTTCACATCTGGCGGTGTCAGTGTCGTCGGAGAATGAAAATAGCTTGCAAAATGAGAATAAATAATACTCCTATAGCAAATACAGTGACTGTCGTTGCGGAAGGCTTATGGCATATAAAGAAAATCCATGTCGTTGAGGACAGCTCCATGTCGTGGCTGGCGGCTGTTATTATCGCGCCGGATATATCACTCACATCGAGGACAGTGTATGTCGTGGCCAGCAGCTGTTACTGTCGCCGTGGGCAGTTTATGTCGTGCGCGATGAATACAAATGCCCTGGACGAGTAAAGTCGCCCATGGTCACGAATGTTATTGTCGTCGCCTGCTGATAAAGGGGCCAGCTGATATAGTGGCCAGTTGATAAAGGAGCCAGCTGATATAGTGGCCAATTGATATAGTGGCCAGCTGATATAGTGGCCAGTTGATAAGGAGGCCAGCTGATATAATGGCCAGTTGATAAAGGGGCCAGCTGATATCATGGCCACTGATAATAGGGACAGCTGATAACGAGGGCCGTTCGTGTCGTCCGCAGCTGCTAGCTGTTTCACCAGATAACTGAATAAACCGGCTGATGTCCACCTGATACAGTGATGTCGTGTCCGCTATCTATTACAACATCAGTACTGAAAATGTGTGAAAAAAAACCTTGAAAAATATCAGGTAATCTCTGGCTGCCTTACAGATAATCCTATTAAGATTATAAAATATATCCAGCCAAAATAGAGCACAATATCTAAGTCTCCCATTTTACGTGTTGAAAAAATATACTTCAGAGCTCGCGAGGGGCTGAGCAAATATTCGTTCTCTGCAAAACACAATCCCAGTTGATGGAATGGAAAGAGCCTTCAAACTACTGTCTCTCATTTTATATAACACCCTTATATTTTCCTGCACATAAAAAGAAAATTATAATATAGTATAATACTGAGGGCGTATGTGCGTGAGTGTAAAATGGCTATACCTAAGGGTATGTATGTATGTATGTATGTAGTCCCTTAAATATGTGGGAATACACAGCAATAAACTTAAACACGTACAACAAAATCCTCGTAAACTGAGCGAGAGATCATTGAAAAGTACCACACTTGGCCTTTTTTATCGGGGTTGTTGTATAAACACACACACACACACTGTTGACACACTCCAGGGAGCCACACACTCACCGCTGACACATCACTGCCAGCGGTGACACACTCCAGGGGCCCACACACTCACACTGCCACCCACATCTCCCGCCTGACACACACAGCCCGAGGAGATGAAAGCCTCCACATCGTCGGCACAAGCAAAAACAAACTTGCACCAACCTTTACCGTTTACCGCCTGGCCATCACCGACGTCTACAAACACACACACACGTTTATATCTGGGCCAGAGAGCTGTGAGGGTAGCACAGCCTGCACCATCCTCCCCACTAAGCCCGTAAACAACAAACAGCCCTGACAACTACTGGCTACTGCTGGGACTCCTGCAGAGCACTGCTCGAGGGGACCGAGTGTGGCCGAACATAAAATATATTCTCGTCCACAAGATATGCCGGGGAGGGCGGACAAGTCGTCACAGCACAGCTGAAGGTGAATACAAAACAAAGCTTCCTTGGGAAGAATACAGAACACTCAACAAGGACCAGACCTCAACTTACAAGAGTGGACGCACGGCTCCACCACCTACAGTACCTCCCTGGAAGAAGGTACTACAGTGTGACAACAAGAGTTACAAGAAAAAAAAAAGTTTGTGGAGGGTTGTAAGACTGGGAAGGGAGGAGGAGGGGGTGTCTAGCTTGGTGAGGAGCACAGGCCGTGTTTACTAGCCAAAGGTCACAGTAATACTAAGAGCAGCAACAATCAGGGCTGAGGGCGGCACACCTTCCCCTGTTCATGCTGAAGTACACACGAGTGCCGAGACAAACGTGTACAAAACATTATTAGAATGCCAGAATTCCTCCTCTCTGACAACAAACTCACATCCTTGACTTCTCTCCCGACCTACACCCATCTTTTACAACAAACAACTATAACGCTCCGGCAAACGAGAAAATAAAAGCGAGGCAAATAATAAAACCCATAAAGTAAAGAAACGGTAAAAGTATTCCGAGAGCGGAGATAAAAGACGGTTGGGTATGTGCAAGTGCTCCCCGGGGCCAGAAAAACGTACCGGAGCAGAGGGAGCAGTAGTGTACCATGAGAGAGAGAGAGAGAGAGAGAGAGAGAGGAATTTCCACGGAGAGGAGAATGAAGCAGCGTGGGGATTGGGAAGGACACGAGGAGGGAGAAAGGCAGGATTAAGATGAATGGGAAGGGGTCGGATGAGAGGAAAATTATATTGAAAGGGGAGAAGCAGTAACAGGGAAAGGGAGAGGGGAAGAACATGAAATAGAGATAAAAGAAAGAAAGAAAGAAAGAAAGAAAGAAAGAACGTTGTAATTCTCGCCACACCTACTCACTTTCATACGAGTATACTGTATTCAGTTAAGAACACAACCCACGTGCTGAGAGACTGAGAGCACATACCCTTGAGTGTGTCTCGAATAATCACTCACGTCAAGAGACCCACACAACACACTTACAACAAACAAGACACTCGCCCGTGCACTGAGAGCTAATCGTTGCGAGCTTTCTCAACACACACACACACACACACACACACACACACACACACACACACACACACACACACACACCATTACTGGGACATCCGCGCTTAATCTAGACACAACACGACTCGCCAATAGATTATTTAAACATTCCACGTAATTATCCGAGCCCAGGCACCGAGTAAATACCACCTATAAGTATTCTCCTTCTATGGGTATTACTCTGAACGCTACACATAACCAATCCCTAATTTAAAGCACACACACACACACACACACACACACACACACACACACACACACACACACACACACACACACACACACACACACACACAAGGAGTCCCTAATTATTACTATTAACAAGCTCTTCAATCTATTATTACGGCCCCAACTGTTCACACAACCAACACAGGCGCTCCCCCTTGAACCAACCAACCAGCGTCCGTCCCCTCCCTCCCTCCTCTACTAATCAGTGTTTAAATAAAGCGTATAGTAAAAGCGTGCCTCATCTCTATTAACAAGGTCTTAATTCAATTATGATGGTGCTATACTGCCAATGCCAATAATGTAGAGAGAGGGAGGAGGGGCAAGCGGCCCTCGCCCTTCGTATACCCTCCCACCTCTCTTTCTCTGTATTTTCTCTCTCTTTGTATTTTCTCTCTCTCTCTCTCTCTCTCTCTCTCTCTCTCTCTCTCTGTATTCTCTCTTTCTGTATTTTCTCTTTGTCTGTATTCTCTCTCTCTCCCTCATTGAATCTTCAGGGAGGAGCGTGTCTGGTAGCAGGAAGTCAACTCATTCTTAAAGCAGTAGCAACGTTTCCAGGAGTAAGGGGGAGGAGCAAGAGGGGGAGAGGAGCTGAGCCTAACAATAAGGCTTCTTCTGGGAGGCTTTAGGGAGGTAAAGGGGAGTGAGGTGGGGAGTAGCCGCCCTAACAAGAGGCTTCTAATAGTAGGGAGGAGATGGATGGGTGTCGAGGGGGAACAGTAAAAGGACTAACTGGGACAGGGGAACATCAGGTGACCAGGGGAACACCACGTAACAGGGGAACATCAGGTAACAGGGGAACATCAGGTAACAGGGGAACATCAGGTAACAGGGGAACATCAGGTGACAGGGGAACTTCAGCTAACTGGGGAAACATCAGGCGACTGGGGGAACATCAGGTGACTGGGGGCATGTCTCCTAGTCACCCCCCCCCAAAAAAAAACCACACCTGACTAATCCTCTCAACAGGTATACACAAGACCCGGCAGCTTCACCAGCAGGTAGCAGAACACTCCCTGATCACTCTTAAAATAGCCAGATGGGACTCGTGAGGTGGTCTCCCCTCGCTCTCCAACCCCAGAGACAGACAGGTGGACAAACGAGGGAGGGAGAGACAGTCTGTGTGTGTACCCTTCTCCCCCCCTCACTCTCCCCTTTACCACTCCCTTACACTTGCTCCTCTTGGGCGAGTAGATGGACGAAGACGGAAGAGGGAGAGAAAAATACACACTATTATGAAGATTTAATATAATTCAAAGACAAAACTGACCAACACTATACAGCAGCACCCACGTACCAGCAACAGCAACACATAAAAACAAACCCAAAACGACACCCCCTCTCCCCTTCCACCCACACGCACCCGACGTCCCTACGCTCCCCCCCGCCACCACAGCGTACCTACCGGAGTCAACGACCGCTTGCTGCTGCTGCTGCTGCCTATCGTCGTAGTAGAAGTGGTAGCGTTTCAACATCTCTTGTCGCTCCTGAACTCCCTGGCGCTACTGATACTCTCCCTGACACAGCCGCCGATACCGATTTGACATTCCTGCATGTCTGTGATTGCCATCTTACTCTATGGTCGCTGCTGGGGATGGCGGCGCGCGGTGTGGTACTGTTCCCGGGGCTGTTTATCATTACTGAGGGGTGTTATTGCCCAGTACTTCTGATTGACAACTCACTCTCTCTTGTCGGGAACTAAGCTTTGGCGTTCACAGCTACTACTGCTTGTCACAGTACCGCTGTTCACGTTACAACTAACTACTGATGCTATTGGTTGTCCAATACGGTGTGTCTGTGGTACGACTGTAACCTTGTGGTGGCTGTAACCTTGTGGTGGCTGTGACCTTGTAGTGGCTGTGACCTTGGGGTGGCTGTGACCTTGGGGTGGCTAACCACCTCTACTTCTTCATGTTCCTACTCCTGCTCCTCGCCATCTTTCTCTACTCCCCCTTTACCTTCTATTAAGCTATAGGTGTACATTAATTAAGATTAAATGTTTGAGTACCGTACTTTAGTCTCTTTATCTACTCTTCGTTCCCCTCCTCCTCCTCACCTCAACACCCACACACAGCCCCTCCACCGAGTCCGACCCAGTATCAACTTGCTGGTCACACCTGGGACGAAGCACTTCTCCGACAACTCAAGGTTCGTCTCGCACGCTCCTCCTAACTGACACTACAGTCAAATGTCTGACCAAAAGAGTCAGGTTACGACCTCCGAAAGGGCTGTTCGCCAAATTGAACTACCACAGCCGCGTGTACAGCTACAAGTTGGTGTCTATGAGGCGTTGTAAGAATCTTGTTAAAGTGGTGGTGGGATGGAGGGGGAAGTAGGGGTGGGATAGGAGGGGGGTGGGACGGAAGAGGGGGGGGAAACGGAAGAGGGAGTGGGGGAGGAATGGGGGGGAGTGAGGGGGGTACAATGGGATGTAGGCGGAGAGGTGGGAAGGGGATGACTTTCCCTGCAGTTTACCTGAAGTTCACCACAAGAGTCCTACCTCCAGTTGCGGTTCGTAGTTAACCTGACAGACCAGTTAAAGACAACGCTGTTCTCGCCCTCTTTACAAGCTGTTTGGAGGTCTCAACCCCCCCCCCCCCAACACCACCACAGGCAGGGTGATGTAGTGGACTTTTAGAGCAAGTTGCAGAGTTCCTCGTTGAAAAATGCAAGAGGTCCCACTATGATGTTTCTTGCAAGAGCTAATGCCAGCACGAAAAGTCTCCCACCCACTAATATTTTTATACCTCTTCATCTTGTCTTCTTTTCACTAGATTAATATTTTACACATTTACCGCGTTTTTCTATCTGGTATTAAACTTATCTTCGCACGGAGATCAAGGTCAAGTTCTGCCAGCTGCCTGTGTGTGTGCGTGTGTGTGTATTTCTTGCTTCTGTGTTCCCGCGAGTGATCACTGAACATCTTCACTTGTTACCAGTACAGTAATTGGAGAGAATCTGCCTCCAGAGTAAATATAATTTGTAATATTTCCTAACCAAACTCTTTCACTAGCTGTATATGGATACGGTCCGTTATGACACAATAATAACACTTGTAATGAGACAAATACACTGCCCAGCATCATCACCGACCTTCAGCTTCTTTGTTTACATTGTTCACGAGGTTCACTCCATCATATTACCTGGCAACGTGGTGGCTGCATTACTGTGCTCACCTCCCTCCTCGAACTAGTTCTTCAAGGAGTTTTCAAATCATAAAATACAAAATATTAGAGCATAATACGTTCACAGTATACTCTAAATCTTGAGGCCGTGGTACTAGCAGCAGCAGGGGCGCCAGAGCACCAGCTGGGAGAGCCAGAGTGATGGTAACAGCTCCAGCGTATCCGTCAGGCGGTCCTTTCATCCCTGGTTAAAACCCCCAGCACGTCCCACCCATTTAACCTCTCGCGATATTATTACATATTAAACACGTCACCTCAGCCACTTATGGATATGAAATACTTTATTATTATGATTTCTTCCCGACAATCAGTGTCTTCTTTATAGCTTACAATTAATTACACACGTACAATAAAGAGAGTTAAGCGGGCACTGTAAAGAGATGCGTAGAGCTGTAGCAGTGTGAGATTGGTCATAAGTGTTAGCTACCCTCCAATTGGTAGTGCGCCCACTATTGTACTGATGAAACGTGCTGCTCTCTCTCCCTCATGACCGCTCCTATTTTTATGCACAGAAATAGACCATTTACGTATAATTTAAGCAACAAGTGGCTGGTATACACAGTGTTGTGCAGAGATGAAGACCAGTTCAGGTATAATTCTAGCTTCTCTGCACCTGGTTGTATTACCCATGACTACCTGCCCGCCCGCCCGTCTCCCATGACACACCTACTGTACACAGATGGACAAGTCATAAGATTTATTTTTTGTCTCTTCTCAGCATCTGGCCATTACATCAGCCATGATACTAATATAACAGTGAGCAGGAATACTTCAACATCAATCTCTTTCTACGTAGACTGATGGAGAAGATTTCGTTGTAATTTTGGCTCCCCTCTGACTGACTGACATGCAGACAGTTAAGTGAAAAGTTGACCCGCATTACTCAGATGCTGTTCTGCTCCCCACTGAGTTATCGCCCAAGTTCTTAGATAGAGTGTTGAGTGTTGGTCTGGTGCTCCTTAAGAGAGACAGAGCCCCATAGTGAAACACACTCGGACGGTGATATACTGTACAACCTTCTACCACAGAGTCAACATTGTGACGCCCCGGTGAACACGCTCAACTGTGATAACCTGTTAGAAGCTGAGTGTGTTTACACATTCTGGTACACTAGTTCTTACTTATAAACCTAGAGAGGCGGCGCCTTCCCCAGCCCCGTATGACGTGCCTTGTGTGCGGAATTACCCACAATAACACCAGTGGAGGTGTCCATGCGTCTCCTCTTATACTGCTGGTAAGGTAAGAGGTGGAGGGCAGGAGCAGTACAATATAACCCCGAGAGCACTGACCAGTATCCAGATAACGCCTATATTACCGGGGCCAAGGTAAGAGGTGGGGAGTGGCGGAGTAACTTCAACAACACAAATAAAAGAAACCAGATATGTCCTCTTGGACCGCTGTGGCCACGGCAAGAGGTGAGAGGCGACAGGGTTACCGTCGAGGACACTGACCAAAGAATACCATTTGAGGTACCTTCCTTGTTACTGCCCTGATAGGGGTGGAGGGACGGCCATCACAGGAGGGTACCATCAGTAACAGGAGACTGAAAAGGAAGGTTGAGAGGAAGGGGTACGAGGGTAGTTGAGAGGGAGGGGTAAGAGGATGGATGAGACGGAAGAGGATGGATGAGAGGGAAGAGGATGAGGAGAAAGAGAAGTGAGATGGTGGGGAGGTGGAGACCGGTCAAGTACCTGTAATACACCAGGCTAAAGGGCCAGTAGACGTTATCGCACGCAGAGTGGCTATTTGCTTCCCCAATTATAGCTGGCCGCTTCATCTCGATTACATGCCGCGATACAATTGTGCAGTCCTCAGGGGATATCACGGCTGGCTACGTGTGGTACAACACAGCCCCACAACACTGCAACACTACTCACACAACACTGCTGCTCAAATTCAACACATGAAATTTAAAACATCACAAAGCGCCCACAACATTACCATAACACTTAGACGTGCACAACACCACAACGCTAACACCGCCATCAAAACAATACCTCCCTGACTCACTACACTATCTCCACAACCACTCTTTCTTCACAACACTACCAAAACGGAACACAGAGACAACGAACACCCGCTCCAGGATAGCTGTCGCCGCATAAATTGTGTCGAGACAAGACGTGAATACTCCCTAGACCTGAGGACCATCTGGTGAGTCTACACTCGTCTATGGCAGTACAGTACTGCTTGAAAAACAACAAAACACGAGTTAGCAAATATGAAGGACCATTAATATGCATTAAAGAGTCGGGTGTTTGGGCAAGATTTGTGAGGCGCTGTACCCACCCGACCCAAGATGTGCACATCCATTTCCCACCCACGCCCACACCCAAACTCTCCACCCACTCCCACATTCGTACCCCATGGGCTTCACCATCACACCACCACCTCGGTCAGCCACCACCACTGCGTAAACACCCCCACCAGCGCGGGCTGCCTGACTAATGGGTACACTTGTATGGTCGCTAGCCACCTTCACGGACTCGGGGGACTTAGTAGCCAGGGTAAGACCAATTCCCTGCGGCTATGGTGAAGAGTAACGCCCACTGACTGATATATAAGCATTCTTCTTCATCTGACAGACGATGGAGGCGTCTGGCAGCGACAATAGAAATATCGCCTCGTCTTAATGTCGAGACAAGACAGTTTACCTAGCATGTACCTAAAGTTGACGTCGGGGAGGTCTTGTCTTCATCCACATCTTCTTGCTTCAATGTCGCATCAAGATGATGTTTTTGTCCGAGTTGTATTTGTCTTCAGCCCCAGGGATTAGTTTCTCCCATCTTCTTGCACATCTGAACAACGCGACAGTATGTAGTTAACCCGGAGGTGACATGTCTCTATACCTAACCCGAACCAGGCTATCTTCTTAAGTCGTCTACTGTCGTTGTCACCCTTACATGTCAGCCTGGCGCCAGTGTCAAGCGTGTCTGCCTGTCTTGCCTGTGTAAGCAACTGACAGCCAGCTACCTGCTCTACTCACTCCGGGCCACGTCGCTTATGTGCCTCTACCTGTTCGTACCCAAGCGGACCATGGCCTTGTGTCCTTCCTCTGACGTACCGTAGTTCTCTACTTCCATCCATAACCCATAATTAAGTCTTCCTCCCTCATAGTTAGCATGTCTCGTAACATCTCTCACTTTATTACCTTCCCACTATCTTTATTTATAATTAGCTCCAGCAAGACTCCCAGGAATCTCCACACCCCTCACTCACTGTGTTTGTTCTCGCGTCTTCCTAAATGACAATAGATTTACCGGTACTTTACAGTAAATAGTGACTTACGGTCTATGGATTCAGGACAAAAATAACGAGGGTAGGTACAATGCAACCCACCAACCTTGACCCCGATCTCTGACCCCGCAGCGCCACACACCCTTTATCCTGCTCTCGAGTGAGCCGAGATCAAGGTCCCTTTTGTCGAAGCTACGAGCGTGAGCTAATTTGTCAGACTAACTGGCAAACTGACATTCATGTAACCAATTACTTAACCCACGGCCATCCCTCTTAGGGGTACAAAAGTAAAAATATCTAAAGTTTAAAAATACTTCACACAAACTTTCTTCTTTATATTTTCTTTGGAGTTGTTCATGCCACCAAGGTAACATTCTTAACCAGAGTGGAGGATTACAGTAGTGCGGGTCCCGCCCCTCCTCTTCTTTTTCTTGTGTGGTGTTGAGGGCAGCGCTCGTGCCCGCCTGGCTCCACGGCCCTCTGGCCCTCTCCCCGGCCCCCTCTCACACCCGGGGTGCAGCCCAGCATCCAAATGGCCTCATCACTCGGCCTGTGGGAGCAGCCAACACTCGCCTTACCGCCGCCCACCTCCACGCACCGCCCACCAATATCCCTCCTCCTTCTCCTTGGTTGACTCGCTGCCTCTCCCGTCCTCCTACCCCTCCTCTTCCCTGACTCGTATCCTCCTCCCTGCCTGCCTCACTGACTCTGCCACCCTCACTGGGTCTGCACCTCTGAGGGTACATCACCTAACTTCGAGGCACAACACGAGTGACTTGTAGCCTTAACAAGTAACTCGCCTGCATCAACTTCCAGCCCTGACCCCTCACAGACCCCCAGACCACTCAGTCTTCTGAACCCTTCCCAGACCCGCTGATAACTCACAGTCTTCTGGCCCCCTCACAGTCTTCTAGACCCCTCACAGACCCCTTGATAACTCAGTCTTCTGGACCCCTCACAGTCTTCTGGACCCACCACAGTCTTCTAAACCCTTCCCAGACCCCCTGATCACTCACAGTCTTCTGGACCCATCACATTCTAGACTCCTCCCAGTCTCCCTGACCTCTCACAGTCTCCTTGACCTCTCACAGTCTCCCTGACCCTCGTCTTCCACCACAAATTTCCAACACAGCAGATGTGGACGGGTCCCCGGGGAAGACACCCCTTGTGATGACGGCAGCAGGACGATGCGGCGGCAGTGACGGTGATAGTATTGGGAGTAATAGTGAGGCGGCGGACGGTGGTGGTGTTGCCGCGACAGTCGTGGTAGTGGCATTAGACGCGATGAGAGTGATCATCACGACGGTGGGAGAGGAATTTAATGGCAGATAAGTGGCGGCAATTACATACAGTGTATCGTGTGCGGCAAGGAACCCGGCGTCATATTTAGCAACTTGTGACGGGAGGGGGCGATAGTGGTGCTAAGATGCTGCCCTACGGAACAACCTCCTTTCACCCCCACCCACCCCACAGCCCTACATAACACCCCCTCCTCCTCCCACCCACAGCCCTACATAACACACCCTCTCCTCCCACCCACAGCCCTACATAACACACCCTCTCCTCCCACCCACCCCACATAAGACCCTCCTCCTCCCCCCACCCACCACATAATCCTACATAACACATCCTCCTCCTCCTCCCACCACACAATCCACATAACACACTCTCTCCTCCCACCCACCCCACAGCCCCTATAATACCTCTCCTCCCACCCACCCCTCTCTCCTCCCACCCACCACACAGCCCCTACATAACACCCCTCCTTCCCCACCTTGGCAGATAGGCTGGACCTCCACCTCGCTCTCCTCCCGCCCAAGAGAGGTAATTTAGGCTACTGGTACGTCCCCTTGTCCTCTTCCCTCTTCCTCCTAATCCAACTACGGCCATACAGTCCTCCTCTCTCCACCCCCCCACAACAGCCACGACACCAGGAACACCACACAAGTCTGTCAACACCACTTACCGTCCACTCAATCCTCTTCCCTACCCCACTGATCCTTCCTCTATCACCACACCACAGCAACTCGCCACTTCGCCCCCCTCCCCTCACCTTCATTCACACCAATTATTTCCCTTGAGTTACCGAAACCACAAACGGATCTCAAATACCACTACCACTAACAACCACGATCGTTCCCTCTTCCCCGGCGCCACTTACCACCACCACTACCCTCCACCTCCCCCTACACAAACAAACGAATCTCGCCACTACCCTCCACCTCCCCCTACACCACAAACGCAAATCGCCACTTACCCCCACCACCGCCACTAATCATAATGGCGGTGCACTCCGTCGGTCAACCACAAATTTACGTTAACATCATCTTGGGGTTTACAAATTAGCCGCAAGCCAATTACCTAACAAGACCAACTTAACAGCTAAACTACAGTGTACGCTAATTGTGCCGTGTTACGCCTCCCGCATACACCATAACGTACTGCCATTATAACAAGTGGATCAAATAATATTGTCCGGTTGGGTTAGGTTAGTCAGGTTGGCTTGGCTTGGCTTGGCTTGGCTTGGCTTGGCTTGGCTTGGCTTGGCTTGGCTTGGCTTGGCTTGGCTTGGCTTGGCTTGGCTTGGTTTAGTTTAGTTTGGTTTAGTTTAGGTTAGCTGTAGCGTTTCATCTTCAGGTGGTTCAATAACAAATTACCGGTTAAACCAAAACAAACTATGCCTAAATTAATCGACATAATGAGCCACGTAAGTAAAAATAACTCCAAAAACAATTAAAAATAAATACAGTATTATTGTTATCAATACAAATATTAAAAGAAGAAAACTATATTACAAACCATATAGGCAAAAAATAGTGATGATGATAATAATAAGCAAAAAAATATATTACGGTAAACATCACATGAATATATTTAGAGATGTCTCGTAAATGATGATCAGTAATAAAAAAAAATAATAATTACGGTAATCACAAATAATGAATAAAGACGCACTAATAAACCATAACTTTAAAAATAGATTAAAAAACTTAAGTTATTCCCTCGGTCATCACACGTACTAAGAATAATGAACAATGATAAAAATAAAAGACAAGACAATAATGATACCAATGAATAAACAATAATAAAATAATACAAATAAAGACAATACAATAAATAAACAATAATAAAACAAATAAAAACACAATAATTTCTCTCTACTAATTCTGGCTAGTCAATAATTCCTCACACAATGTCACTTTCCTACATAATCCACACACACACACACACACACACACACCGGTAAGAGATACAGAGAAATACATAAATCAATCCACTGTACCGACCCGTATTTATACTCTTCGTCCACCTGGAATAACTGTATTTGTATGTATGTATGTTTGTGTATATACCTGGACTTTAACTATACTTGTATCTATGTCACTATTCACCTTCAATAACACATACTACACATACATACAGTCCACACATATATAACTAACACTCAATACACACACACACAGGTATACATAAAAAAAACCTGATACTTGCACCAATATTTCATACACTGAATTTACCATTAAAAAATATATATATATTCATAACTCAATATTCTAAAACAATATCACGTGTAAAATGTCATTATTTTATTCCTCCTAATTTAAAAACATACAAGCAACGTTTATGGTTATTATTTACTGATTAATTCACGACCTATTTTTATAACGACTAATAAATTTAATGCCTATTTTATATTACCAATGTTTACTGACTTAATAATTTATATTTCACTTCAATGCCTATTTTTTACCCACTAATTAATTCAGTACCCGTTTCATTCCCTATTAGGCCAATGCCCATTAACTAATTAACTGCCTATTTCATTACCTGCTCCTACCCATTTGATGCCTATTCCATTACCTACCTCTACCCACTTAATTAATTTACCGTCAATTTCGTTATCTATTTTTACCGACTAACTCATCTACAGACAATTTCCTGATCTATTTCCGTCGATCGTGTTAGGTAACTGTGTAGCCCTAAACTTCCGCCAGGGGACTGAAGTCGTTGACCTGTTTTTAGAGGTGGCTAACGGAGGAGGAGGAGGAGGAGGAAGAGGAGGGGGGGGAAGAGGAGGAAGGGGAGGAGGAGGAAGGGGAGGAGGAGGAGGAGGAGGAGGAGGAGGAAGAGGAGGGGGGGGAAGAGGAGGAAGGGGGGAGGAGGAAGGGGAGGAGGAGGAAGGGGTGGAGGAGGAGGAGGAAGGGGTGGAGGAGGAGGAGTCAGTAACCCTCAAAGCACTACCTCCAACTACCCCGAGTGACGACCGAGTATTTTAGCTTCTCCTGTGTCCTCAGTCTCCTCACCACATAGCCAACCACCCTCTTCGTGTCCTCACCATCAGACAATGAATCTTCGTCATGCTCACTGGAACAACAAAGATGTCCTCCCCGGGGCTGCGTGTTCACTATCGTTCCGTGAAGACCCTCTCTCGTCGCGCTCATTACAGCACTCTCTTCCTCCTCCACCAATACTGTCTTCCTCCTGCACCAACACTGTCTTCCTCCTTCACCAACACTGTCTTCCTCCTTCATCAACACTGTCTTCCTCCCCCTCTACATCTTCACCAACATGCAACACTCTCTCTCTCTCTCTCTCATGCTCACCACAACAAACATTAACCCTGCTCTTGTATCTTCACTATCACATACACTAAAACACCTCCCTTGTCATGCTCGGTACATAGGCTATGACCTCCCCCCCTCCTCCTCCTCGTTAGCATAATCACTACACAGTTACTGACCCCGCATGTAGGTTCATTATCAAGCGACGAGACAACTCCCTCCTCTGCATCTTATAACCTATGCAAAGGAGGAAGAGGAGGAGAGGGAAGAGGAATGGGAGGAAGACGAAGAAGAGGAGGGAGGAGGGAGGTGTGTGTGTGTGGATAGGGATGTGGGAAAAGAGGAGTGTATGATGTGAGGTGTAAGGGAAGGAAAAGGTGAGTGTAGGGGAGGAAGGGGGTGAGGGGGGTGTGAGGTGTGGAGGAGGGAGGGTGAGAGGAGGAGGTGAGGGTGAGAGGGAGGAGGTGGAGGAGGAGGTGAGAGGGGGGGGGTGAGAGGGGAGGAGGGGGTGAGAGGAGGAGGGGGTGAGGAGGAGGGGAGGAGGGGGTGAGGAGGGAGGAGGGTGAGAGGGAGGAGGGGGTGAGAGGGGAGGAGGGGGTGAGAGGTGTGAGGAGGGGGAGGAGGAAGGGGGTAAGAAGAAGGAAAGGGATAAGATGGATGAGGAAGAACGTAAGAGGGAGGATGAAGGGGTAAGAGGAAGGGGGTAAAAGGGGGAGGATGAAGGGGTGAGAGGGGAGGAGAAAGAGGATGTGAGAGGGGAGGGAGAAAAACCACTCTCTGTAAAGTCACTATTCAATAGGCGTGAAATATTACCAACCACACTAAATCCTATTGCATCTCTTGAAATAAAAAACGAAAACAATTGAAGGGAGGGATAAAATAACAAACCTCTCTCTCTCTCTCTCTCTCTCTCTCTCTCTCTCTCTCTCCACGTGTAACCCCGGACCATTAAGGTAAGTCAGGTGTGAACAGGACTCCCCATTACCACACCTGTAGCCAGTTTTATTACGTCCCTGATGAGAGGTGGGTGACGTCAAGCACTCGGTTGGGCCCAGCATGAGGCTAATACATGCGAGGGACTACTTGTATACACACACACACACATGTATACACGAGCGTATGTATACCGAGGGAGGGAGGGATAGATAGATAGATAGATAGATAGATAGATAGATAGATAGATAGATAGATAGGGAAAAGAGGAGGGGAAGGGAGGGTCATATACTAATAAAAACGTGAGACAGGAAAGATAAAGAACGAAGAGAGGGAGGGAAGAGGAGAGATGGATATAAATGGGATGAAAGAGTAAGAGACAGAGAGAGAGAGAGAGAGAGTAAGTGAGTGAGTGGAGAAAAAGTAAGGGAGAGAGTGAGGGGGAGAGTAAAGCTTGTGTAAAAACGGGAAACTACATTTATGTCCACAGCCAGTCACCCATTCCTACCCTCACCCAACACACCACCCGCAAGACACACACACAACATGACATCCACACAACACAACAAACCACACCCCCACAGCACACTGTAGCCACACAACACCCACAAGAGCCACACAACACCCACAAGAGCCACACAACACCCACAAGAGCCACACAACGACAGCAGCAAAACAGTGCACCAACTCACGCGAAGGTCGCCTCTATTACCACTCACGCCACCTCGGAACACGACGTACCTGCAGACACAACATTAATACACATTAGACACATAGAACACAAATTATTTTACTTATATACAAGTTTCTTTGTCAATTATGACATGTAGCATAGTTAGGATTTTACTTAAAACGAATTTATAGAAAAAGTTAATTAGTAATTATAAAGTGTTTTGGCATAGTATAATGAGGCCAATTTGAAAGCAAAAGGTTGACAAAATAATAATAATAATAATAATAATAATAATAATAATAATAATAATAATAATAATAATAATAATATTAATAATAATAATAACAATATTAATAATATTAATAATCACAGCAAAAGTAGTAAAAAACTTAGAGTAATAGCAATAAGAACAGTGAGAACAAATATTTAAGTGAGGAGGGAAGGAGAATGTTGTTAGTCTCACCACATTAAGTCTCCAGGTATCGTGATGGGTATCTTTACGACTTGCAAACTGTGTCCACAAACACCTCAGATATGCATCTCTGGCATCCCTCCCCCTCCTGTAGTAGACTCCTCGCTATGTTGGGCAGAATTATGCGCGCTTCAAATAAATACTTCATTCTATATACATGTTATACGCTGTACGGATACTTAACATAGTGATGAGTATCTCTGTGGTCTTTGAAGGATATTTAATACCACCTTATATTTAGTAGACTAAAACAGATTCAATACATAAATCAATGTACACAACACACACACGCAGTCTCTCACTTTCTCTCTCTCACTCAGCCCAGCTAACACGGGTCAAGCAAGCAGCGTGCCACAACCTAGGACCTCGGCACCAGACCACGGGGACACAGCACAACATGTCAACACCAGCAGCGACAACGACCAAAACAGATCTGTACTCGGGGTCTGGTCTCTCTGGTATCTACTGATGGATCTGAACTTCGCTCTTCACACTATACACACGACTGACTGGTCAACTGAGAGAATCTCTATTTTCTGACTGCATAATCAACTGACTGACAGAATCATGAACTGCATTAACTGGCTGACTGACAGAATCTTAAGCGATTGACTGCCCACAGTTGGAAAGGTTTAATCACTTGATTGAACGATACACTATTTTTTAACTAAGTGACAGTTCTACTGAAATGATTCCATTGACAGAGACTGCCTGCTTCCATGTCTGCCTGACTGACTGGCTGACTGGCTGGGGTGGGTGAGTGACAAGTGAACTGGCTGATGGACGGAGTGATTGATGGGGGAGAATATCTTCGCCTCGGGGGAGACATCGATCACAATACTGTCGGGGTAAAAAGATGAACGAGCCCAAACATGCAACTGTATGCAATATAATAGAAAACAGCAGGGGGTGAGGGGGTGAGGAAGTGAGGGACAGGGTGAGGAAGGGGTAAGGGGAAGCGGTGAGGTGGTGAGGGAAGTGGAAGTGGTGAGGGAAGTGAGGGAGGGTGAATGGGGGGTTGTGGAGATGTACAGAGGAGGTGGGGGAAAAAGATGGATGGGGGTGAGGGAAGAGGTGGACAGGAGAGGAGGGTGCATGGTATTGGGAAGACACACACATGGTATGGAAGGATCACATGAATTGGGGAGGAGTACATGTGGAGGAAACATGACAAGAGGTTGCAAGGGAGAGAGAGGGAAGAGGGAGGAGGGAGGGAGGGAAGGGAGGAGGAGGAGGAGGGAGGGGAGGAGGAGGAGGAAGAGGGGGTGTAGGTGGTAACTTGCTCCCTGACAGCCAGTTTTACGTCAAATGAATTTAATTACAGTTTTTGTGCGCCTAATTAAACCGATGAATAAGAGAACCACAATATAGCCCACCTGGACTCACTAATTTTAACGCCAGGTGTAGGTAATATTATGTACTTTTTTAACAATTACTTACTGCTGGTGTGTGTGTGTGTGTGTGTGTGTTTGCGTCCGTGTTTGTGTGTTTTGTCCGTGTTTGTGTGTGTTTGCGTCCGTGTTTGTGTATGTTTGCGTCCGTGTTTGTGTGTGTGTTTGCGTCCTTGTATGTTTGCGTGTGTATGTACTACAAATGGAGAAAAGTCATATACAACACACACACACACACACACACACACACACACACACAATCCCACCTTAGTTGTGATCCCAAATTCCAGCAAGTATCATACTCGCTTTCGCGGGGGATTTTCGAAAGGCTTTTGTCTTCAAGCCGAGGGCTGGGCTTATCCCGGCTCGTCTGATTGTGGAGTGGCATCTGGCCCATCAGGCTGTTCCTCACGCCACTCGCACACCCACAAAGCCGCTTCAAGCCGGTTTTATCTCTCCTGTCTCGTGGGATTTTTACCCTAGTTTCATTTGGAGGGTGAAGACGGGGGAAGGAGGTTCCGTTGAAGGAGGGTAGGGTGAAGACGGGGGAAGGAGGTTCCGTTGAAGGAGGGTAGGTGGTGGAGACGAGTGTGAGTGTGTGTGTGTGTGTGTGTGTGTGTGTGCTGAAGTTCTGATACGTGCAACACCCTAAAGTAATGTTGGTGGTGATTACTTGGTCCTACACAGGTGGTGTCTGCATACCACTCGTACCCTACCTCCCACCACCACCACCATTACCACCTCTCAGCCCACTACCTCCTCCACCACTCCATTACCCTACCTCCTCCTCCCACCACCTCTCATTACCACTACCTCCTCCACCACCACTCATTACCACTACCTCCTCCTCCTCCTCTCATACCCTACCTCCCTCCCACCACCACTCATTACCTACCTCCTCCACCACCACTCATTACCCACTACCTCCCTCCCACCACTCATACCCACCTCCACCACCACTCATTACCACTACCTCCTCCTCCACCACCTCTCATTACCACTACCTCCTCCACCACCACTCATTACCACTACACCTCCTCCACCACCACCTCTCATTACCACTACCTCCTCCACCACCACTCATTACCCTACCTCCCCACCACCACTCATCCACTACCTCCCCTCCCACCACCCTCGTACCACTACCTCCTCCCCACCACACCTCTCATACCTACCTCCTCCACCACCACTCATTACCCTACCTCCTCCACCCTCCTCCCTCCACCACCACTCATTACCACTACCTACCTCCCCACCACCACCACTCATTACCCACTCTCCCTACCACCTCTCATTACCACTACATTCACCACCACTCATTACCACTACCTCCTCCTCCCACCACCACTACCTCCTCCACCACCACCACCTCTCATTACCACTACCTCCTCCACCACTGCCATTCCCACTACTCCTCCCCTTCACCACCACTCATTACCACTACCTCTCCTCCACCACCACTCATCCACCACACTACCACTACCTCTACCACTCGTACCCCCCTCACCTCCACCACCACTCATTACTACCTCCTCCTCCACCACCACTCATTACCCTCCTCCACCACCACTCATTACCACTACCTCCTCCCACCCACCCTCCGGATTCTCACCACTACCTCCTCCCACCACCAATCTCATTCTCCTCCACCACTACCTCCTCCACCACCACCACTACCTCCTACCCCACTTTCCTCCTCTCCACCACCCTCCCCAGCCCCACTCTCTCCACCACCCTCTCCCCACTCCTCCTCCACCACCACTCATTACCACACACTCCTCCACCACCTCTCTGTTCCCTCCCCTCCTACCCTCATTACCCTCCTCCTCCTCCCACCACCCTCTCCCTATTACCTACCTCCTCCACCCACCCTCATACCCTACCTCCTCCCACCACCACCTCTCCTCCCCTACCTTACCCACCCTACCTCCCTCCCACCACCACTCATTACCACTACCTCCTCCTACCCCACCTCTCATTACCACTACCTCCCCCTACCACTCATTACCACTACCTCCTCCACCACTCCACCACTACCCCTCCTCCCACCACCACTCATTACCTTCCCCTATATCCCCTCCACACCACCACTCATTACCACTACCTCCCCCTCCACCACCACTCATTACCACTACCTCCTCCACCACCACTACCTCCTCCTCCACCACCACCACCACGACCATCACCACCAAAACTTTTCTGCCAGCACTAACGCCCTCACTAACTTATGCAACACCTAACCTTGTAACACTCACCACTGCCACACGCACGCACACACACACAAAACAAAAAATAATAATAAATAAGATGAACTTCAGAACAAATAACTACAATATGTCCTGTGCATTATTCATCATCATCATTAAGTCAGCAAGACGAGTTATAGAAGACCCTTTTGAAAGTGGCGGCGACTCGAGTAACGTTTGAAGTCTGTGGTAAAGTGCTGTAAGGTGGCGAGTGATGGTACTCTCTCTCTCTCTCTCTCTCTCTCTCTCTCTCTCTCTCTCTCTCTCTCTCTCTCTCTCTCCACCAAGAAGCCATAGAGGTATTTCACACCACACCCGAGACACTAAAGCATGGGCACTCCCTAAACCCAGGACCCGGAGTCTCACATAATCTAACCAAACCGTAACCAACTTGTTGCTCCTAAACAAATCTAACAAACTTAACCCCAGTAAAATATACTCTTACTTGACCAAACCCAAAGCTAACCTAACCAACACCTTAACTGATCTAGTCAGCACTTATCCTAACCCAAGTTACCCTCACCAAATCATCAGGTTCAGTACGAATATCAAGGTTCGGCTCAATGGGTTTGGTATGCCGTCAACACCCCTCTCCCCCAAAAGGTAAAATAAAAAATAGAAATACCACACTGGGGTGACTAACCGCCTTGGCCACACACGGGTACTGTAATGAGGCAGGTATACCCGGGGGAGCGTCTTGTCTCCGGGCGGCTCAACACGACACTCCGTAATAACTGCATGTGTGCCCGTCAGCTCTATGATAAGACCTTTCCTGAATATGCCTCCACCCACCCGTGCCCCCGGCCCGCTCACGCGACCAACTCTCCCTTGCAACCTCAGACTCGCTCTCACCAAGCACCACTCAGGCTGGTGAACATCTCATAGTTTACCCTTGTTTATCCACCCATTGCTTTCTTTAACGTTTAATATTTTATGGTGCAAACTCGTGGTCTAAGTTTGGTGAGGCTGTAAAGTGTCATTGTATAAATAAACTAGTGTGAGGAGACGTAAAGATGTAGTCGCGTTCATTTAATTAATAATATAGTCAAGGGTGGTCGAGTGTACATAAACATACGAGGGATTAAGTACACACAGTGATAAACTAAATAAGCAACATAGATATAAATTAAAGAGGTAAATTAGTTCTAAGAGGATGAGGCGACATTTTTATAATTAACTTACAGCTCAGACTAATAAAATAATAAAATACTAATACTAATAGCAACAGTGATAATAATAGTAATCTACGAGCACTCATAAATTAACGTTCCCTCATCTCTCCTAAACAAATCCGTCAGCACCATCAAGATAATCCCCGGCCGTAAACATTAAGATACACCTGTGCACACCTGTCGACGATCATCCCCACCCCACCACCACCACCACCACCACCCTTAGCGTGTTGTGTTGTGGCTGTATCGTATTTATTCACCTGCTCGTTGTTCATACGCCAAGTTTATTCCTTCCCGTGTTCGAGTTTTTTTGTGGTGTTTTTTTCTATGTTTTTTTTTATGCGCTTTTGTCGAGTTTTATTTCCTGTTTTACCGTTCTGTTTGGCTATTATTATTTTTTGTGCGTGTGTTTTCGTGGGTTTTTCGCCAATGCATATTCCGTGTTTTGTGTTTGTTCTCTATGGTGTTTTTTTTTTTAGTTATTTTTTCTCTGTTTTTCATCGAGTTCTCTTCTATGTTTTGTGTGTGTGTGTGTGTTTATTTTTTTAAGGGCTATGTCTCATCTGTTTTTGTGTTTCTTGGTCGAGTTTTATTCCGTGTTTTACGTGTGTTCTTTTTCTCTTAATCTTTATTGTGTTGAGCTTTCATTCAGACCTTTTCTGTATTCTGTGTTTATTTTCTGCATTGAGCCTTCCATAATTTTTTAATCTTGTTTTTTCATCGGTTGTATTCTGTAGTTTTTCTCATATTTCGAGTTTATTTGGTTTATACCTTTTAACCATTCCATATTTTGTGTTTACTTCCGGGTTTATTCCACGTTTTAAATTTTGTCTATTTTTTTCTCTCGGTCTTGTTTTGTTTTTGTTTTTTTGCAAATTTTATTCCTTATTTAGGTATTAAGTACAGGTACAGTAATTGATTCTCACCTGGAGACCGTAACATACAGTAATTCTGATGTAATGTCAGTATTGAAACTAACACCCTCACACCAATACTGTACCACCACCACCACCACGAACATAACCAATAGCGCAACCACGACCACCACTACAATCGCCAACACCACCATTACCACACTACGATCACCAACACCACACCCACCAACACCACATCCATCACCACTACCACCGCTTTCGTGTGCTGTCCAGAAAACTAACTCGTGGTTGGTCTCCGTCGTTGATGTGGCAGGCAAGAAATATGACTCAGCCAGCAGTTAGGACCGTGTGTGTGTGTACGAGAGAGAGCAAACAATTTAAATGCCCAACATGTTTACTGCACTGTTCGCTGTCAAGTCAATGAAGCAGCCATAAAACCTCAAGACACAACTTGTTAAATGGATCTTAACCACGGCCACTGAGAGATGACTTTAAGCACTTCATAGCCGTGTTTTCAGGTACAACAAACTACTAAATCATAATACTTCCTTGTACCTGGTATCTGTTTTATATACAAGCTGATATTACAACTGGTTTGATCTGTGTATAAAAGACTTAATTTCTACATGTCATACAAATAAAGTATACAACTCGACAGCCGTGTGTATCTATGCATTGGAATTGTAATGATTGATCTCTTTTACAGTATATGCCTTACAATTTTGTTTCATACATTCCTCAAGTTACAACGAACCTGATGTTGCTAATGTTACTCTACACACACACACACTCCCCAACTGGACTTCCATCTGTAAACAAACATTTAAAAACACAATCTAGTATCGCACACTCTGAGGTCCCATGTTAACAAGCTGAGTTAAGCATACAACACGACCTCCAAGTCCCTTAAGTGCGGGTAAGTCACTGTACAATGTAAGCCTCACAAATTGAGTTTCATGTTGTTGTGGAGAAAATTGAGTCGACCTCCACCAACTAAGGCTTCAGGTCGAGGTTTCTTACACCTAAAATTTTATAACTTTCTTGTCGTGTCGAATCTTAATAATTTGGGGGGTTTTAGTAAAAATAAATAAATAAATAAATAAATAAAAATAATTAGCTTTTACTTTTTTTTTAGGTTTTAAGATGATGAAAGTTCCCCTGTGTCAAATATTAATAATTTTATGGAGTTTCTAGTCAATATATATATATATTTTTTTTAAGTTTTACCTGATTTGTTTAGGTTATAATATAATAAAGTTCCTTAATCAGAATTTTAAGGATCTCAAGTTCATTTGTGTTGATATTAGGTTCAATGACCCGATTTTTCGCTTTATAACGTCAGATTTCCAGGTTTCAGGATAAGATTTTGAAATATTTAAATCTGAACTACACCTGAACCCATCTAAATCACCACACTATTAAAAGACAATAAAAACAACAACAACACATTAATCAACACACAACATAAACACTGATAATTGACTCCATAAAAAAAACATTAAAACACACAGACAAAAAACAAACATGACTCACTATTAAGATAACAAACAAGAAAAAAAATAATAATAATTGGTCAAAATATCAAAACACAGGAGGAAAAAAAAAACGATTCCCTTACAAGTGCATGTATGTATGTATGTATGTATGTATGTATGTATGTATGTATGTATGTATGTATGTATGTATGTACTGTATGTATGTATGTATGTTGTGTAGTTAAATTCAAGCCAGATATTTACAGCTATACCAGAAGCCAGCCAGCCAGCCAGCCACCTCTCAAGCAACACCAATCTCATATACCCATCTTAATTGCTACACTCCTAAACACATAACACTCGTGAACAAAAACACCACCATTAATTCTATCTGCAAATCCTTGAACAACAAGATTTGCTAAGGGTTAAAACGCGCTAAATCTCTCTCTCTCTCTCTCTCTCTCTCTCTCTCTCTCTCTCTCTCTCTCTCTCTCTCTCTCTCTCTCTCACACACACACACACTACTACCTGTACATTTCAAAACCAATATAATCTAAAAAAATATATAAATAAAAAGAAATCGTCGAGCATCCACAAGAGATTTCGCCAGCCAGGCCAAGTCGTCCTTGTCTCACACACTCACACATTTTTCCCTACAAGACGCTTATCACCAGCTTAATAAAACACAAAGCAACAACACCACCGGCGAGCTGCACCACCATTAAGTCCCGCTGACAAAAACCTGTTCGCCGCCCTTATCAATATAAAGTCATGAGCGTGTGGCAGCAGACATTTAATTCAGTAGTGAAGAAAAATACAGAACCTGACCCCCCACACACACAGCGCGATCATACACACACACACACGCAAGATTACATATACACATTACACAACACAATCATGAGAGAAAAAAAACACAACTTGGGTGATTTTTAACGTCCAACCATTCTTATCCCATCAACAACAACTGAATCCCCTCTGGCACGAAGTACACAGCTAGATGTGGTAAATGTTGGCCCCTTTGCTTTTACCACTAGGGGAAGAGGGGAGAGGAGGGGAGGAAACTGAATCTATCCCTCCCTTTCCCAGGTCAATAAATGGGGAGAATATCCAACGGTGTTATCTCCCCTTTCACCCCTGTCCAGGTCACAGATGGGAGTGGATATAACCAACTCCCTCCCTGGGCTATCACTCGGGGAGGTTGTTCAATTGCAGTTCTTATCTTGTGTGACAAACGGGGTGGATATCCTTGCCATCCCTCCCCTTACCCTCTGTCTCTCCCCTCTCACACTCTGTCTGGGTCACTAATGTGGAGAATATCCAACTGTGTATCTCCCCTCACCCCAGACTTGTTTCCCTCCTTTCACCCATACCTCGTTCTCTCCCCTTCCCCCCCAGCCTTGTTCTCTCTACCCTCACTCCGGCCTTGTTCCCCCCACCTTTCACCCATACCTTGTTCTCTCCCCTTCCCCTGACCCTAGCCTTGCCCTCCACTCCCCCAGCAGGACACAGCCATCAGTGAGTGTGGAAGCTCCCCCAGCCGTACACAGTGCACGTGGCAATCTTTTATGTATAAAACACCAGAAACAGCTTCAGTCTTCCCTCCCGCCCTCCCTCCTACCTGGCCTAAACTCACTAAAACTCTCCTTCCTTCCCTCCCTCCCTCTCTGCTCGACACACTCCCTCACACACACCCCTCCCTCCCTACATGACACACTCCCCTCAAACACGACAATAATCACAGAGTAAACCATGGAATAAAACACGTCAATAGATACAGCTATACCGACACACAAACACATAACTAGACTTTACTTCTAATACACACCAGCCATTATACCTGAATTCCTCCCCTCTCCCCCTCCCCCTCCCCTCCTCTTCCTTCCCTACACTTGACAGAAATCGGCCACTACATCATTACAGACTATCACACACCCATTACAGCATACATCAAGAGCAACTAATCAACCTCGATAATCACAGAGCAAGAACATAAAACAAACAGGTATCATATATAACTTTAATGCTACAGCTCCCCCATCCATCTCTGACTGGCATCACCCCTTACCCTCTCCAGTTCACCCCTCACCCCTTCACCCCTCACCTTCCCTTACCTCACCCATCATGGTTTATTATGGCATAGAAATCAGCAACATATTATCGCAAAAATACTGAAAGCAAACTAATTCACCACAGCGATCATCGGACGGAAGCTGAACTAAATACAGATTTATATATATATATGACTGACATCGCCTTCCAGCTCACGCGTTCTGCTGACTGGCTGACGTGCTGTTTATTTGAGCTCTGTGAAATTACCGACGAATTAAACGCTAAACAAAGATACACGCAACGCCAGTTTAGCTACAGCACCGTGAAGAACAGCAGTTTACACGCGATACTACCGGCACAGACAACACAGCAGCGACATAAACAACACAGCAGCGACATAAACAACACAGCAACACAACCTTTCTAACCGCAGCAGAAAACAACTACAGCACCATGAAGAGAAACAAACAACAAAAACCACCACAAACAGCAGCAGCACCATCAAGAACAGCAACAATAACACCACAAACAGCCCCAGCACCACCAACACCAGCAACAAACACAACACAAGCACCACCAACACCAGCAACAAACACAACACAAGCACCAAACACAGCAACAAACACAACACAAGCACCACCAACACCAGCAACAAACACACCACAACAAGGAAAACTCCAACAAGAGCGACATGAACAATAGCTCTCATTTGTAATAATAATAACCCGGGCCGCGAGGTTCCGGCCCAGGAATTATTTAGCAATTATCTCGTTTGGAGAATTAGATGGAGGGAGGACAAGCCGCGCACACCAACACGGCATGTGGCACTCTGTCATACCTGGCCCCCAGTTGCTAGCCCACCTCTAGCCCACTGCTAACCCACCACCAGCCCACCACCAACCCACCACCAGCCCCACCACCAACTCACCACCAGCCCCACTACCAACCCACAACCAAAACCCACCATCAACCAACTCCCAACCCGTGAACATTCCAAAGAAACTCCAAGACCAATGCAAGCCTTTCACCATCTCATCTAAGCCTTCATACACTGACAGAGTAATATAATGAGAGAAGAGAGAGATAATGATGATAGAGAGAGATAATGGTGATACAGATATATAATGATAACAGGTAGAGATAACAATGATAACAGAGAAGACTTTAACACTCGCTACACCTGTACACATTTAACATCTTCCTGTCAACCTAAGTCATTAACTAGGAGTATGCAACGCACTGAGAAGACATAGATAATTAACACTGCAATAAGTAACAGAATCACTTAACAATATCTAGAAGTCAAGAGAGATTACACCAACCAGACAAAGTTAAATGTGGGACAATAACACATAAATGTAATAATAATGACATATAACACAACATGATAACCCTTGGGAATGAGAGAGAGAGCGAGAGAGACAGTCTTCATAAACCACAAGAGTAATAAAGATAAAATATAATAACGAGGAATAAGACAACATGATAATGATAGAGATATGAGAGACGGAGATGATTATCAGGTACAAGGAAGGTCAAATGGAGACCACAAGACAACAACCAAGGTTCAGGTGAGGCGAGTTCACTTATTACCATCACCACCATCACCAGAACCACTACCACCACCATGACCAGTACTACCACCACCATCACCAGTACTACCACCACCATCACCAGAACCACTACCACCAGTACTACTACCACCATCACCAGTACTACTACCACCATCACCAGTACTACCACCACCATCACCAGTACTACTACCACCATCACCAGTACTACTACCACCATCACCACCAGTATCATCACCACCATCACCAGTACTACCACCACCACCACCAGTACTACACCATCACCACTACTACCACCATCAAGTACTACTACCACCATCACCAGTACTACTACCACCATCACCAGGAACCACACCATCACCAGTACTACTACCATTACTACTACTACCATCACTCACCACCACCATCACCAGAACCACTACCACCACCATGACCAGTACTACCACCACCATCACCAGTACTACCACCACCATCACCAGAACCACTACCACCAGTACTACTACCACCATCACCAGTACTACTACCACCATCACCAGTACTACCACCACCATCACCAGTACTACTACCACCATCACCAGTACTACTACCACCATCACCACCAGTATCATCACCACCATCACCAGTACTACCACCACCACCACCACCACTAACACTACCAGTACCACCACCATCGGAACCACCACCTCACCAGCAGTATCATTACACCCACCACCAACAATACCACTACCACTACTATGTCCATCAACCTCACAAAAATTCACCATCAACGACATTGCTATATCTCTGAAGGTTAAAGCGCCGCCATTATGATAATTTAACCCGTGGAAATTACTCTAAGTGTATTTTCCTATCCTGGTCTAGACACCCGTGGGACCTCTAACTGTACCAATATTTTCCTACCTAATTTACTGCACCACTATCACATGAATTGTTTACCCACGTCAAAATTACTCTGGTGGAAAAGATTCGCAACTCCGGTAAATACTGTTAGAAAAAAGTTAATTACTGTGTCTGTTTTAGACAGTAACGATAAACAACTCTAATACCAAATTTCATTACAATCCTCGCACAAACAAACAAACAGGATAACACTAGATGCCTCCTCCTCCCTGTTACCCAACGGTGGGGGATAAAAACAGTAAGCATACAACATTGGTAACTGACGTCACACGGGCGTTACACGAGGGTGGAGGTCACAACATGGGAGTCTGCGTTACAAAGAAAATGTTACAGAGTGGTAGAGGGTGTCACCGAAGACGTGTAGTGTGGGTGTTACCGAGAGGGCGTGAGGGTTACGAAGGAGGAAAATACTTGGAAGAATGGGCATTAATGGCGGGGAGGGAGGAATGGACGTCACGGGGAGGCGGTGGGCGTTACAGCGGGGTGGGCGTTATAAAGGGCGGTCGGGTTTACGAGCGTCGAGCAATCTGGTGTGATGGGCGGACTGATCAATACGGAAGGACCCAGTCCCCCACGTACACACGCACGCACGCACACGTACGTACACACACACACACGCATGCACACACACACACACACACGTCGCCCGCACCCAGCTCGGTCCGCCACTCCCATGCATGCACAAGCACATACAGCACATGTCCCACCAGGGGTCAGGAGACGCGACACACTGGCACCGCAGACCCAAAATGTCTCTCAAATGACACACAGTTGAGTCTTCACGTAACACGTCAATTGCTGAAGTTACTCGCGTGCGTGTGTGTGTGTGTGTGTGTGTGTGTGTGTGTGTAGTATATATATAAACCTTTGACTAATAGCCCAGCTAATCCACCCCTTGAGTCAGACAGGGTGGTGTGGTGGAAAGGATGGGAGGGAAGTGACGGAGGGAGAGGAGGGGTAGGGTGATGCCAGGAGGAGGTAGGAAAAGAGGAGGGGGTGGAAGAATGGAATAGGATGGGATACTGTGAGGGGAAACGGAGGGGGATTGAAGACAGGCAGTGACAAAGGGATAGTAGAGAAAGATGGAAGGGATGGGAGAGCAAATGCGGAGAAGGATGGCAGGAGGGAGGAGAAGGTGTGGTGGTATACTGTAGTTAGGAGGAGGAGGAGGAGGAGAGGGGGCTGACTGCAACAGTGTGTGGAGGCGCTCTTCTTGACTGACAGCTGACTACAACCAGACAAGACACTCGCTGACACATACTAACAATAGATACACCAAATACGATAACAAAGGCGCCTCCCACACGGACTAGAAATACACAGAGACGCGCGAAAATAGCTGACAGATACAAAGTGGCGAGCAAATAGGAATATATTTTGTTTACAAGCGATGAAATATTCACAGCCAAATCCCCGAGGGCAGGGACAATAGCTTTGATTTATTTGAAAATGTGATATGTTGTCGCTGGGCTGCCTGTAAGTAGACGATTTATCACTGCAACACCATCACGGCTTCACATAAACTGTTTCTACCACCATGACCTGACTCCCTCCTACTCCACCACAATGACTCCCCCTTCCCCCTCCCCCTCGTCTCAACACATTGACCCCCTCCTCCTGCACCACGTTGACCCCCTCCTCCTCCACCACGTTGACCCCCTCCTCCTCCACTATATGTGTCATGACTATTCCACTACCATCATGGCTCCCTCCTCTTTCTTCATAACCATTACAACAATTCCCTCTACCAGCAACACAACCACAACTATCCTTCCCTCCTCTACCAGCACCACCATTCCCCCTCCTCCACCACCCCCGGCTAGAGCAACAACCACCTCACGCGGTGTTTATCTTGGCCACTTTTTTTGGCCCTGGTGATGCATAGTTCACACGCGCCAGAGGTGCCACTGGTGCCACCAGTGCCAACCGCGACATTTCACTCCAATAAACGACTTTGCCATACCACCATTTTTTTCATTGGTGGGCTGTTAAATTCCTGTCGTGTTGACTTGGTGTAGTTAGGCTCGTAACAGCTGGAGGAGATAAACAAAAAGCCAGCAACATACAGAGAGCCTCTTGAGGCGACTCTACACACATCACTCCACCAGCTGATGACGGCTCGCTTAGGGTGCGTGCTCAGGTGTACACAGGTATGTATGGTGGGTGTAGTGAAGGACATGCCTTGTATACCAGTGAAGGGATTATACGAATATAAACTGTAGTGATCTGTGAGGTACCGAGAAGACTGTTATTACTACAGTACGTACTGACAGGTACACAGTCGTAGGTTATCATGGGTATAATGGACAGTTCACTGGAGTACGAGGTTTGGTTTTATAAGCAAGTATAAGGATATACACGAGACATATGTGAGGAAGAGATCTGTTGGCAGGTAAGGTGGGTACAGAGACCCTGGTGTTTAAGGTTATATATGGCGATGGCCTCTGAGGAGTGCGGTAAGGTACAATGGACATCTATTATTAAGTCAAGTGAGCGGGTGTAATGGAGCACTGTGAGGCTGAGTGAGTAAAAGGTGACGGACACAAGCGCTGAGTCACTTAACTTACCTACAGTGACTTAGACAATCAGTAAAGCTAACAGCTCAATAAAGGCAAGAAGTGTTGACAACCTTTCTCTCCTTGAGTAGCTTATACACCTGTCCCACACACACCACCAGCCTCACCTGCCCCTCACCACCAGCCTCACCTGTCCCTCACCACCAGCCTCACCTGCCCCTCACCACCAGCTTCATCTGCCCCTCACCACCAGCCTCACCTGCCCCTCACCACCAGCCTCACCTGCCCCTCACCACCAGCCTCACCTGCCCCTCACAGGTGTACCCGGGGTAAAATACAACAAAGTAACTCCACAGTGACTCGGCAGGATCACACGACACTAAGAAGATTATTCTCAACTCACTTGGCTGTATATCAAAAGGCCTCAGGTCCTATGAGGCCTCTAACCTAGCCTAAGCTGTCCACTGAGATTAGGGCCCCATTAGGATTGAAGTTCACAGAGACTGGGGCCCATTAGACTGAGTTACAGGAGTCCATGCACCACAATCCTCCCACCCCCAGCCTCTCAAACCTCTAACTCTACATCCAACACCTTTCCACCCTACGCTTACAACCCTTGATCCTCTCCATCCTTCAACCTCCAACAACCCCCACACACACACAACCCCTCCCACCAACTTTCCCAACACCTCCATTCCACCCATCTTAACCTCCAACAACCCTCACACACACACACACATACTTCCCCTCCCACAAACACTGTCACCCTCCCACCATCCTACACCACCCACCAACAATTCAACCATTAAGAAATCCTACCTGTGGAGCGTCATGAAGACCTTGTATACCACATCTCGACTGGACAAATACCCTCCCCCCCTCCCCCGCGCACAACACCACCGCTGCTAAAATCAACACCCGCCTTAATTAATTCCGACTTATGACAAATGAGTTGCATGACGCGCACACAAGAGAGAGAGAGAGAGAGAGAGAGAGAGAGAGAGAGAGAGAGAGGCGTTGACACTGGAGCCACATAGCTCGTGCGCCATCTTGAAGAAAAAAATTAAAATAAAATAAAATAAAAAAAACGACTAGGATCCCTGATTCACACACACACAATACACACGTTCTGGAGTTAAAATTATCCTCTGTAACTGGAAGATACGACAACACCTCACAAATATGGTAAGGGACCTAAAGCGAATTAGTCACCACCTTGGCAATCAATTCTGTGTCGTAGATCGCCAGAGACAGTCAGCTGCGCCCTCACATCAACAATTTACTTGGGATCATCAGCGTTAAGGGCCACTGAGAACATCATGGTTACCTGGGCCCAAATCCTCGTTCATGGTAGAGTCTCAGTGTGATGTTGATACCATTTTGGATGTAATATTCGTACTCTCGCTTTACTCACACTGTCAGAGGCTGCTTTACATATCCAGTTACGAGGAGAATTTAACTTAAGGGCCTCGGGAAACCTGGATTGAGGACAGACAGCGGTATATTACAGCCTTCGTCCAGGATACTGTGTGACCAGGACAAGGAAGAACTATACTGTTAAGATGTCCAGCCCAAGACTCAAATTTATTTACAAATATCCTTATACCCATTTACAACCATTCATTTACAGCTACATAGCTCAACAACTTTTACTAACATATTTAGTATTCCTCAAATCCCCATTCATTTACAGGGACATGACTCAAAATGTATTACAAACACCACCACCCATTTACAACCAATTCATTTTTTTACAGCTGCATCGATTTTCATTTGTTTACAAGCGGCTTCCCATCCCATTAGCAGCGACTCTCATTTACAACAGCGCCACTCAGTCTGTTTACAAATGTCTTCAACATCCATTAGAGACAACTTTCACTCTCGCACACATTACGACCAGAGAGCAAATTTGTAAATCAACAAAGATAGCGTAAGTCACACCACATTAGTTAAGGGAATAAGTCAGGGAGGTAGCAGGGCAAGCTTCCAAGAGGGCACAGCAGGTGGGTGAGGTGAAGTGAGGATACGGTAGGTGGGAAAGGAAGGTGAAGATACAGCAGGTGGGTGAGGTGAAGATACAGCAGGTGGGTGAGGTGAAGATACAGCAGGCGGGTGAGGTGAAGTGAGGATACAGCAGGTGGGTGAGGTGAAGTGAGGATACAGCAGGTGGGTGAGGTGAAGATACAGCAGGTGGGTGAGGGAAGTGAGGATACAGCAGGTGGGTGAGGTGAAGATACAGCAGGTGGGTGAGGTGAAGTGAGGATACAGCAGGTGGGTGGGTGATGAAGATACAGCAGGTGGGTGAGGTGAAGTGAGGGATACAGCAGGTGGGTGAGGAAGTGAGGATAGAGGTAGGTGGGAAAGGAAGATGAAGATACAGCAGGTGGGTGAGGTGAGGACAGGGGTGGGTGGGTGAGGATACAGCAGGTGGGTGAGGTGAGTGAGGATGACAGCAGGTGGGTGAGGTGAAGTGAGGATACAGTAGGGTGGGAAAGGAAGATGAAGACACAGCAGGTGGTGAGGTGGAGGATACAGCAGGTGGGTGAGGTGAGATACAGCAGGTGGGTGGGAGGATGAAGTGAGGATGGAGGTGGGTGGGGTGAAGTGAGGACAGGGGTGGGAGGAATGGAAGGTGAGGATACAGCAGGTGGGTGAGGTGAGGATACAGCAGGTGGGTGAAGTGAAGATACAGCAGGTGGGTGAGGTGAAGTGAGGATACAGCAGGTGGGTGAGGTGAAGTGAGGATACGGTAGGTGGGAAAGGAAGATGAAGACACAGCAGGTGGGTGAGGTGAGGATACAGCAGGTGGGTGAGGAGGATACAGCAGGGTGAGGTGAGGATACAGCAGGTGGGTGAGGTGAAGTGAGGATACGGTAGGTGGGTGAGGTGAAGTGGGATAGAAAAAGGAGGTGAGGATACAGCAGGTGGGTGAGGTGGAGGATACAGCAGGTGGGTGAGGTAGGTGAGGAGCAGGTGGGTGAGGAAGATACAGCAGGTGGGTGAGGTGAGGATACAGCAGGAGGTAAGGTTAGGGACAGTGAGAGAGACGGAACAAGTAATCCCCAGGTGTCAGGACCACACTCACCATCACCATCACGACACTGTAATAAACCTCCGTTGCTGCGACTCTCACCCTGTTTCTCTTTAAGTCGTATATAATATATTGTTATCTTATCGCATCGTACGACCTGGTAAATGTTATCAATATAAACTCTACACGGTACTTGAGGCCTGGCCACGTCTTTAAATTAATAATAATAATAATATTAATAATAATAATGGAAACTAAAAAATACTAAAGGAACGATAATAATGATGATAAATTCCAATAAAAAATTAATCAGTAATCTCCAAAACATATTCTGACAACGAGACCACTATATGTTTAATGAACACACACAACACACACACACACACACACACACACACACACACACACACACAGCTGTGAAAGAAAAAAATATATATATACATATATATATATCCGTGTGAATTAAAACAAAAACACAGCCACTTTGCATAATGTCCAACAGACCGAAACCAGCTACCGGAGACAGACATAAAAGGCAGCTCGCGTGCTTCACAACATGTATATACCCCCACTAAACGCATCCCCCAACATCCTTGAAAATATATATATAAAATGTTCAAAAACTTTTCATTATTACACAAACCAAATACTTCGACGAGCTTCATCGCTGAGGAGGAAGGAGGAGGAGGAGGAGGAGGAGGAGGATGAGGTAAGGAAAATAGGAGAAAGGAGGAGGAGACAGAGGAAAAAAGGAGGGAGGAAGGAGGAGGAGGGAGGGAGGAGGAGGGGGAGGAGGAGGATGGGGAGTGGGAGGAAAAGCAGAGGAGGAGGGAAAATAGGAGAAGGAGGAGGAGGAGGGGAAGAAGAGGGCAATCCAACAAGTTGGTTGTTACCGTCTCACTATGTTACACACACACACACACACACGTTCTGGATTTATATATTAATATTTATTTTCAGGTCATATTGTCGACACATTCCTTTTGTTCTAGACAGTATCAATATATTCTGATGTGAAAGGCCGATTTATTCTCTCGAGAACTGAATAAAAATGTATTCCGTTGTGTAAATTCGTCTGGTAGAGAACAAAGCGTCAACTGATTTTACTGTACTGTTGATTTTGTAGTGAACTAACTGTTTATTCATTCAGAATATTAATCTAATCTAGTCGGAACAATGCAATTTAATTTCCTCGTATATAGTGTCAACTTATTATGTCCTGATGCCTCAATTTATTCTGTGGTGCAAAAAAAAAATAAAAAAAGCATCAATTTATTTCAACTCCTGAACAGTGTGGATTTAAGTTTGACGTGAATTGTGTGAATTCATTTTGTCCCGAATACACAGCAGCGTCAATTTATTTCAACGTGAAAAGAGCGTCGATTTATTTCCGTCACAGTGGGGTGTATTTGGCTGAAAAACCGTCCCAGATTAATTGTGTTGCATTGTCCGATTAATTCGTAATTAAGTATCGATTTATTTTGTGGTAGAGGTCCGATTTATTCTGTTCTTGTAATGGTGTCCGATTAGTTTGTTGGTCGGTGTCGATTTATTTTGCAGTTACGGCAGATTTTTTTTTTAGTTCCCGTTTTGTAGCAGTGTCCGATTAATATGTAGTTGGATGTCGCTGTATTTTGAAGTAGAGTGTCAATGTATTCTGTGCCTTTAAGCGCGTCCGATTAACTTGTGGATGCCAGCTTCTTCCGCAGTTAAATATCGGTTTATTTTGTAGTAAAGCGTCGATTTATTCTATTCTCAATGTAGCGTCCGATTAATTTGTTAAGTGAGCGATTAATTTCTTAACTACTCGATTAATTTGTCAAGTATCGATTTATGCTGCCTTAACACACACACACACAAATGTCGACAAATTCTCTCCTGTGTACAGATTAAGACTTGCTAAGCTCCGTGTGTCGCTGCGTGGTGTGCCCTTAGCGAGAGGCACGCCTTGTTGTGGGCAGTTGGCCACGTCTCTGTGCAACCTTGAAAGACTGACCAGGTTGTCTGAGTGTAGTTAGTACGGAGGTTACGTAATGTTCCACCTGTCTGCTCCCCATTTATCCGTGTTTCCTGTCTACTCCCTGTCTATCTGTCTGCTTCCCGTCTATCTGCCTGCTCCCTGTCTACCCCTGTTATCTTTGTACCTCTTTGCTCCCTTATATTCTTTCTTCTTCTACCTTATCCTCCTTTCTTGTCCCTACCCCTCCCTCATGTCCACTGCATCCCTTTCCCCCTTTATTCCTTCTCCTTTATTTCCCTATACCCCCTCACCTCCATCTCCTTATATCTCCCTTTCCCTCATTTCTCCCCCTTTATCCCTCTCTCCCCTACCTTTCCTCCCTCTCTATCTCCCCCCCCTCTCTCTCTCTCAGACGGGCCTGGCAGTGTGGTATATGCAGAACTACCAGGGTACTGTGAGGGTCATTCATTGTTTACCCGGTGGGGCTGTGTTGGGGGCGCGCTACATGACCGTGGAGGCCGACGGCCGCTTTGTGATTCCATGTTGAACACGCGGCGGCTGGCAGGGGCGCCCACACACCTACCTCCACCACCATCTCTCTACTGCCCGCTTATTCTCCTGACACCTCCTACCACCACCACCACCACCACACAATCATCTACCAATACCACCCGCACTCATTGACACCTACCACCACCACCACACACTGATACCTCCCACCACCACACATTGACTGATACCTACCACCCCCACCCCCACAAATTGAATGATATCCATCACCCCACCACCACACATTGACTGATACCTACCACCCCCCACCACACACACTGACACCTACCACCACCACACACTGATACCTCCCACCACCACACATTGACTGATACCTACCACCCCCCACCACACACATTGACTGATACCTACCACCCCCACCCCCACACATTGACTGACACCTACCACCCCCACCACCACACACTGACACACTGACACCTACCCCCACCACCACACACTGACACCTACCACCCCCACCACCACACACTGACACCTACCACCCCCACCGCCACACACACTGACACCTACCATCCTCACCACACACTGACACCTACCACCCCCACCACCACACATTGACTGATACCTACCACTCCCACCACCACCACACACTGACACCTACCATCCTCACCACACACTGATACCTACCACCCCCACCACCACACATTGACTGATACCTACCACTCCCACCACCACCACACACTGACACATAACACAACCTGATACCAACCAGATCACCTAACACTTACCACCACCTGATAGCCTTGATACCTATACCACCAACTCCTCACCTTACACCACTGCGCACCAACCACCACTGCGCTTATCTACCGTGACCATCCGTTTCATCACCACCACCAAAACCACATGTTATAACTTCCTTTTCTTGCTACATTATCACCGACAGTTGCACATGACCTCCACGACCACCATCAAGTGTTGTACCTACGTCTCTCTCTCATATAAAGGTAACCAGGTAATGAACGCCGCCACGACCCCCTCCACCCACCTCTCTCTCTCTCCCATCATCCAGTACCCTCCCCCTATCCCACCTTATTCATATCTCTCTCTCTCCCTCCCCCTCTTTCTCTCTCAGGGTAGTTTTTTACACCCCTGGATCATGAGTCCCGCGTCTCAGAAAATACAGGCAGGACCAGATTGGCCCCAGTCACGCATCTGTTTGTTGCTTGCTGGGCGATAATTGGATGTTGGCAGTGAAGGTAGTGGTGTGGTTGATGGTTGTGGATTGGTGGAGATGATGGGGGATTAGTGGAGATGATGGGGGATTAGTGGAGATGATGGGGGATTGGTGGAGATGGTGATGGTTGGGGATTGGTGGAGATGGTGAGTGGGAATGACAGTAACGAGCTCCTCCACATCCGTCACTATCACTTGGGCTTCAGTCAAATCTGTATATCACGGCCACAACTTCGATACTTCCCTCACCAACTCTATCCTGTCCCTGCCACCAGCCCTGTCCTGTCCCTGCCACCAGCCCTGTCCTGTCCCTGCCACCAGCCCTGTCCTGCCCTGCCCTGCCCTGCCCTGGCCTGCCACCAGCCTTGTCCTGTCCCTGCCACCAGCCCTGCCCTCCCCTGGCCTGCCACCAGCCCTCCTCACCTTCCACTACCACCCACCTCCTCACATACCTACACCACCACCACCAACAGCCCCTACAACTCACCTCACACCCCCAACCCAACCAACAATTCCTACAAACCTCATTCTATCCTGCCATCAACCCCCACATCATCCCCCCCACCTGACCATTCATCCTTCGACCAACTTCCCCTATCCCCCCAACCTGCCCTTACCATCAACCTAACGCCCTTTGCCCTCACTGGCTCCTGACATTCCTCCAAGAACCACGTGTTGTCATCCTAGCTAGAGCACCTTACCGCAACATTCTCTCGTCCTCCTCTTTATCCTCCTCCTCATCTTTCTCCTTCCGCTGCTGCTGCTCCTTCTACCCAGCCCTTGGCCCAGGAATGTCAGCAAAATGACCATCAACATCGTCCAATGTATTAGTCACCGCAATGGAACACGCAGGAGACGATACTAAATCTTTCCGCTACCCTCCGTCGTCGATGTTCGCCTTCAGGACAATGATCGGGGAGAAGTAAGTAGCCAGACTTGTTAGACCATGACGAACGAGTCGCAAACATCGCTGAGTAGATTAATATTTGACGTTGGCTACAGTGAGTGAGTCTGACGCAAGACACACCTTAATATCGCCACGTGCACGTCAGCAGTGAGTGTTTACCTGGTGCGAGGACAAAACCAAACCAGGTAATATTTCCCACCTGATAGAATCCCACCTCCCAGGTATGGACAAAATGCCGCTGGGCCATTTTTTTTCTTTTTTTCCCCTGGCTGTCCTGATACAATCTCACGGTAAGTCAGGTGAAATTCTGTCCAATAACTGTGGATGTCGACACAGTAAGCTGAGCAGTGTCCTTATCGCTAACTGCCACTATCTGAGTGACCTCTACCCCCTCCGTGACACACACACGCACACGCACACACACACACACACACACACACACACACACACACACGGTGGTCTCCACAGTTACCGAGTTGTGTGTCAGGAGAGAGAGAAGCATGTCGTGACAATGAGGTGTGCTGGCCAGGGTGGGGAAGGGAGGGATGTGTAGGGTGTACTGTGGTGGAGGTGGGCGAGGGAGGTTTAAGGTGTCTTTGGGTAAGGGACAGAGAAGTAAGGTGTACAATGGCTAGGGGTGGGTGAGGGAGGGAGGTGTAGGGTGTACTGTGGTGGAGGTGGGTGGGGTAAAGATGTAAGCTGTCTTTGGGTGTGGGTGGGAGAGAGGGTGATG